>NC_056748.1:1050965799-1051060799 GCF_019279795.1 Protopterus annectens
GGACAGGAATCTATCCCTCCAGCATGTTCTGTTTATTGTGGTGACAAGGTTTAGGTCCCTAGAGTGTGTAGCTCAGAGGGATTGGGATTTATTTAAATGGAGCATGTTCAACAGCTCTGGGTTTGACATAGCTTTGTTTGTTAGGCAGAGATCGCCTCTGAGTAGGCGATATGTGATGGAGTAAAGCTGGAGTTTTTTTTGAGACGGTCTGCATAGGGCATCTGTTTGAGGCCAGTAATCCTCTTTGTGAGGTATTTCTGTGGTCTTTCCAGTTGTTGTAGATGTCTTGTAAGGTACATACCAAAAGGGGCGTTGTACTCTATAATGGGTCTAATGAGTGATGAGAAGAGGGGAACAATGACCTTTTTTTTCTGGATGAGAATCCTTTTGTGATGAGATGAGCCACGTAGAAGGATTTCCTGACCACTGTGGCAATGTGATTATCAAAGGAGAGAGTACTGTCCACCTGTGTCCCAAGGTCTCATCACATTTTCGGCATTAAGTAGACTACCAGCTATGTGGTAGTCCATGGGTACACAGTTTTTACCAAAGGGGATGACAATACACTTTTTGGCACTGAGCTTCAGGCCATGGCTTTGACACCAGGTATCTGTCTCAGTGAGGCCCTTTTGTAGTTTGTCCACATCGTTAGGAGTTTCGATTATGCCTCCTAGTTTGCAGTCATCTGCAAACTTTGTTAGCCAAAGACCTTCCATGTTGGCCTGCACCTCAGAGAAGTAGATACCAAACAGGAGAGGACCCAGGACTGAACCCTGTGGTACTCCACTTGTCACTGGTCTGATGTCGGATTTGGAATCCACTACTTTCACAGTGTGGGTTCTGTCCATGAGCCAGTTGGCAACCCATCTTGTGACATAGGGATTTATACCTAGTTTAGTGAGCTTATCTATAATTCCAGAGTGGGGGATGGTGTCGAAAGCCTTGGCGAGATCTAGATAAGCTGTGTGAACCATTTTACCCTCATCTATGGCTTTGGTGACTGCTTCAAAGAAGTCAATCAGGTTTAGGAGACATGATCTGCCTTTTACAAATCCAAACTGGGTAGGGTCCAGAGTTTGGAGATTACCAATGTCTTTGTTTATGAGTTCCACAATGATACATTCCATGGCCTTGCAGACCAGGCTCGTCAGGCTAATGGGGCGGTAGTTCCCGGGGTCCGTTGTGGCTCCCCCTTTGTGGAGTGGGATAACCGTCGCGGTGCGCCATTCAGTGGGTACAAAGCCTGAGGTGAGGCTATGATTGAACATGGTACTTAGGTAGGGTGCCAGTTCATTCTGTAGTTCGTGTAGAACGCAGCCTGGGATATTGTCAGGTCCCATGGATGCTGTGTTCTTGGCTTTGGAGAGTGTGTTTTTTACCTGTGCAGCCGTGATTATAGGAATTTTGCATTCTTCCAGTATAGAGATGGGCCCTCTAGGGGTTGAGATGGGGTAAAGTTACCACTGAACCTATCTGCTAGGATGTTGGCAATACCAGTTGGTTCTGTATATTTAGTGCCATTGTGCTGTAACTCAGAGCAGATCTGAGTGTTCCCATTTAGATTCTTGACATAGCTATAGAATGCTTTGTGGTTGTCTTTAGAGTCAGTGGCAATTGTGTTTTCGTAACTAGCTTTGGAGGATTTTATGAGGGATCTCAGCTTCTTACTGAGGTTGACCAGGGAGTTCCTCCAGTCATGGGATTTTACTCTTTTTTGCAACAGTTTCTTTCTTCTGTTGTAGAGCTTGTTTATGGCAGAGGACCACCAGAATGGCTTCCTTTTTTTGGAGGATAACATCTTGGTTCTATTAGGGATAGCATGATCCATGCACTCATGTAAGTGCTTATAAAGTGCATTTGTGTAGGATTCGGCAGTCATACCTCTATTTTCCGTCTGCATGGGTGTCATGAAGTTTGCCACTTCTGTCTTAAGAAGTGTGAAGTTGGCTTTGGAGAAGTTTTTTAAAATGGTTCCCTAATTGGGGGTGGGAGTGGGATGTGGATGTCTAGGCTGCTTAGCTTGTGGTCGGATCTGACCAACAAGGAATTGACCTCTGGTGTGGAACACTGGTTTCCCATGTTGGTAATGACCAGGTCTATGATATTGCTGCCCCTGGTGGGGGTGTGAATAAGGTGATCCAAGGCGTTGGAGTTTATGAATTCTAGAAATCATTGAGCAAAAGAGTTGGTACATCAGTAGTTTTCCCAGTTAATGGTGGGGTAGTTGAAATCGCCCATTATTAGGGTGTTGGATTGTACCCTAATACTTTCCAGTGTATCAAGAAATGAGGAGTGTGAATCCTGGGGCATGGTGGGGGGTCTGTAGCAAGCTACAATTTAGATTGCGGTCTTGCCCAGAGTTAGTTGCACTTGGATAATCTTGGATGCAGTATGCTGTGAAACTAGCCTGGAGGTGTGGATATCCTTAATGAATATGGACATGCCTCCACCTTTAGTACTTCTTTCTGGGTTAGGTGGCCGAAAGGTGTGGTATGAATTGAAGCCTGGTAATGCAGGGGTGCTCTCTGGAGCTTTGAACCAGGTCTCTGTCACTGCACAGATGTTAATGTTCTCCATTTTATGGAGTGCCTCGAGTGAGTGCATTTTGAGGTTTAGACTTCTAGCATTGAGTAGCATTACCCTCAGATTTTGCTTGCTTGTACCTGTTACGGTGGTGAATTTGCCATTTGAACCTTGCCTAAAAAAGGCACTATAGGGGTGGCAAGAGCCTTAGCCAGTATCCGGAATCCTAAGGGTGACAGGTGCAGGCCATCTCTGGCAAAGCATCGTGGACTGTTGATCATGTCGTCCCAGGCAGACAAATACTGGATCCCCTTAGAATGACACCAGAAGCTTAGCCAATTGTTGAAGTCAATCATTTTGTCCTTGTACTGTGGTATCATTCTGGGTGATGGCAGGATGCTACTCAGGGTTAGGGTCATACCTGCCTGGGATACAAGATCGGAGAGCTCCTCCATGTCTCGTTTCATGTAGTCCAGGGAGGTACGTCTCAGGTCATTCACACCAATATGGACAATGACAGTGTCATATTTGTACTTATTGTGGAGTGACCTGAGTGCATGCATTATGTGGCGGATCCTGGCACCTGACAGGCAGCTGACAGTAACTTTCTCCTTGTTTAGTCTAGTGAGTGGAACATCAATGTGCCTGACTATAGAGTCACCTATGACTAGAGTGTTGGGTACGTTGTTATGCCTTATGGGCTAACAACGTACCCAGCACTCGCAGACTGTGTTCCTTGTGTACTCTTAAGGGAAAATGAGCTTGGTACAGAGAGCTGCATCTAGAAATACTGTCTGTATTTATCTTTGTTCCAAGTAAATGTCCATCACTGGTGTCATTGGTGAGGATTGAGAGTTCTTGATCACTGACCAAGAGGATGGACATCACAGGGATAATACAGTAAAGTGCTTTTTTTTTCTTCTAATCTTCCAAATAAATTAAAGTAATATCTCTTCGCTGAAAATAAGTAGAATTGCTTCAGTGATTCTGACTGACAGTAATTAAAATTAAAGCCTTCACTGAGATATTTTCATGACCACGTATTGCTAAGTATTCAAATATCCTACACTGTCAAACTTTTGCATTTGTATAATTAAATTATTTAATATTGTAACTGTATTATTTGAATATTATACATTGTATTAGTACTATGCATTGCTATATCTGTTTGAGATAACTGCTGTTGTTGCAGTTTAGATTTGGGTCCATAACTCTCAAATATATGGTATTTTCTGAAAAAAGTTGCTGCCTTCTTTGACAGTTAGTCATGAAATACTGAGTCTATATCAATCTGCTGAAGGTTCACTTCCACAAAACTTTCTTCATCGAGTCGAAACCACAGAACGCTCAGTTCCAATCTCAGAGTTGGTATATATAGTTATGGGAGCTCATGGGTACAGCCCCCCATTTGGGTGGGTTTGAGATATTGCTCTTTGTGGTCTGGTGTAGTGTTGGCCAAATCATCCTTCCCCTGGTGAAATATTTTTTTGATGTGAATGTTCATGGAACTGAACGTTCAATGTTTTTTGGGTCGATGAAGAATGGTTCACGGAAGTGAACCTTCGAAAAATTGATAAAGACCCTGAAATACCAGATGACCCCTTTAATTCACAAATTCCACTCTAGCCAACAAGAAGGGTGGCTAAATGAGGAAACCTAAATATATACCAGGGCTCAGAACTCAATACATGCTATTGCACTAATCATGCAGAGTTCCAGTTTCTGTTTCTGTTAGCTCTTGCTGTTTCAGGTGACTGATCTGTGGCAGCCTGAATGAAATGAAAGTAAACAGACATTCCTTTCAGCCAGGTGGCCAGATGCACAACACAGTGGATTTAGAAATATGGGAGAGCATTTTTTTTTAATACTACTATCTATGCGTGCCACTGCCAGTCATTCTGTAGGAAGATGACTGTGTACATGTGTGTGTGTGTGTGTTTGTGTGTGAAACAAAGAGAAGAAATCATCCAACAAAGGACATGAATCAGAGAACAAAGAGCTGTAAATTATATGCATCTATCTTTCATATGCAAATACTGAAATTTATATCCAGACATTTTTCTGTATACATTTTAATGATGTTTAATAAACAAAAGCCATGCACTCACCATAATGATAGATCCATGTTGTCTTCTTTCCATCTACTTCAACAAGTGCATTGTCGGATCTGACCTTGGCACTGTATACCAAAGCTTTTGGATCCAAGATCTCTGACTCCCCCCCACTACCCACAAGTCCCCTCGCCTGCCTGAATTCCCTCAGATGGAGGTTGCTGATTGGCCATAAACAATCATTATGTGTAAATTTATACATACATACATATATGTATAGGTCTGCTTCAGAAAGTCGAAACCCAAGATCATTAAAGACCGCATCATCGAGACAAAATAAACGAAAACCCACTTCACTGACAGACCGGATCAAAGACAACCTTCCCAGGGTAAGTAATCACTCAGTAAACAACACGTAAAACCTAAACTTCACCATTCTAAACCCACCCAGGTGGGGACCTACTCCACCCACACCCTCCAATGTGGGGGACTGCGCCCCCCCACAACCACCTAAATAAATATACCAACTCCAAGATTGCAATACAGTTGGGAAAAGGGCAAAGTTCACCTTCATAGCCAACAGGTAACTTACTCTGGGAAGATCTTTGTTGACCTTGCCTGTCAATGAAGTGGGTTTTCGTTCATTTCGTCTCGATGATGTGGTCTTCAGTGATCTCAGGTTTTGATATTCTCAGGAAGGCAAATATATTTACATATATATATATATATATACATACATACCTCTATATATATATGGATCACCTTCAGATGCCCGAAATCGCATTTCACCGACACGGAATCCAACGGGTCGAAAACACCGACAATGCAGATGACCGACAAGGTGAGAACCCGACGGACTCGGTAAGTGTGCGATAGAGTGAGGGATTTAGTGTTAGGGAGCGGACAGGTAAGTGTGCGATAGTGAGGGACTGTGGGTTTAGGGGTGGGTTAAGTGAGTTAGGGTTAGGGTGCAGGTAGGGTGTGTGTGCGATAGTGAGGGACTGTGGGTTTAGGGGTGGGTTAAGTGAGTTAGGGTTAGGGTGCAGGTAGGGTGAGTGTGCGGTAGTGTCGGATCTTGGGGTTAGGGGTGGGTAAGTGAGTTAGGGTTAGGGTGCAGGTAGGGTGAGTGTGCGGTAGTGTCGGACCTTGGGGTTAGGGGTGGGTAAGTGAGTTAGGGTTAGGGTGCAGGTAGGGTAAGTGTGCGGTAGTGTCGGACCTTAGGGTTAGGGTTTGGGTTAGGGCTAGTGGATATGTTATGTAGTGTACTGTGTTGTTTACGTGTAGTGTGTTGGTGTAATGGTATTCGGTGTTTTGCGTTGTCGGTATTTTTTGTTGTCGGTCTTTTGGTGTCGGTGATTTGTGTTTAGGTGGTTTGGCGTTTCGGGCATCTGAAGGTGATCCATATATATATATATATATATATATATATATATATATATATGTGTGTGTGTGTGTGTGTGTGTTAATATGTGTCAAGGAGATAAGTGAACAACAGAGTCCAACAAAAGATTTGGCTGATATATAGATGTACAGGGACAATTTGGAAGAGGTAGGGAGGGGAGTTGAACCAGCTGAAAAGAAGACAACATGGATCCATTGTTATGGCAAGTACATAATTTTCATATCTGATGTTGTCTTTTTTCATCTAATTCAATGGCTGGGACAGATTTCTGGGTAAGGGGTACCTGGGTGGACTCAAGGAAGGATATTCTTGAGTACTGCAGAGCCAAAAGATGTGCACATTCTGGACTGTACATTTAATTTACGATGAGATACTAAAGTATGAGTTAAGGAACAGGTTACTGCCATACATATGTCACCTTATAGGAACTTGTTTAGCAAAGGTTGTTAAGGTTGCCATTGCTCTTGTAAAATGTACTTTAGGCTTTGATTGTAGAGGTATGCCTAGTGAATCATAGACAAAGGAAATTAAATTAGTGTAAAAGTGTAACTTTAGAAACAAACTGACAAAACATTTTCTTGGAGAAGCATATGAACAATTGGTCTGATTTTCTGAAAGTTTTGGTACTGTAGAGGTAAAATCTGAGTTGTCTGTGCACATCTAATGTAAGCAGTACCTGTTATCCTTTATTGGAAAAATTAGGAAAGAAAACTGGTAAATCAATTTGTTGATTTAAATTTGATTTAGTAGCTTCTTTCTGAAGAAAGGAATGGTTTGTTCTCAAAGACACTCTGTCTTTATGAAAAAAACAGGAAGGAAGCCTTACGTGAAAGTGCCTGAAGTTCTGATACTCATTTCATAAAAGTAAAGTTAAGGCAACCAAAAATATAGTCTTCCAAGACAGAAACTTCACATCTATGGATGCTGCAGGTTCAAAGTGTTTCTCAGTTAAAGACTTTAACCAAATGGTGATGTCCCAGGGAGGGAGTAGATCACAAACTGGAGGTCTGAATAAAAGGTACCTCTTAGAAAAGCCTTAGAGATTTTGAGGGCGGCAGTGGAAGTGTCTTTGAATCCTACATGGAAGCTTGAAATGGCCGCCAATTGTACTTTAATTGTTGAATATTTTGACCAAAACATGAAAAGTTCCAAAAGGAATTATAAAAGTTTTGGCATCAGTGCTGAGAATGGGTTTAGACCATTAGCAGATGTCCAGGTGGAAAAACACCTACATCGCTCCTGTGAGTCTTTTTTGTAGAACTCCTTTGAGAGGATGATATTATTCATATTACTGGGGGAATAAAGCCTAGCATCTCTGGCAACTGCTAGAATTGGAGAAACCATGCAGTTAGTTTTAGCATCTGTAGGTCCAGCAGAGGCAGCCCAGAGGGGTGTGTTAGGAGACTTGGGAAGGTACCCAGCATGCATGGTGAGTGAACTAAGTGAAGCCAAAGAAAGGGAAATCACACCTGCCGAGGCCAGAAGGGGGTAATGAAGGTTACCTTGGTCTTGCACTCCATTCCTTTTTAAATGAACGTGATGATAAGAAGAATGGGGCTAAAGGCATAAAAGAGACCTGGGGGCCAAGGATGAACTAGAGCATCTCTCTGTGACTGACACTGTGGAGGAATGAGGGCAAAGTAACTTCTACATCTGTTGTTAGGTGAAAAGCAAAGAGGTTGCAGCAAGACTGGTCCCAATGGCCAAAGATCATTGTTGAAACTATCTTGTTGAGAGACCACTCGTAAGGCAGAAATATTGTTCTGCTCAGCTTGTCCGCTAGGATATTTGATGTCCCAGGTATAAGTATTGCTACTAGAAAGTGGTTCAAAGACATCTCCCATTGCCATATTCTCATGACGTCTAGACAAAGAGGGTATGATCTGGTTCCATCTTGTTTGTTGATGTACCAGACCACTGATATATTTTCTGAATGTATGGCAATCATATCCTTAAGTAGATAGTCCTGAAGTGCCTGTAACATAAGGAGGACCGTATTGCATGTCTCATGTATTCAAATGAGACACTGAGGCTGGTTATGGATTCAAGTCATTTATTATACATATGCACATCAGGAGCTGTAACTTGTACATATACTTCGTACTTCAAAAAAAAAAATTACACTTTATTCAGCTGCTCTTACTGTAACTGTGTTCTACCTACTTTATTACGTTATTTTGCTTTGCTGTGTTCAAGTGCTGTTATTCTGCTGCGCTTACTACTGTTTGTTAGTAGCCTGATTAAATTTATCTTTTATTCTAAGCATCTTAGTTTTGGTTTTAGTATTTGTGCTTCAGGCCAGTTATTTTACATTTTAGATTTTTTTTGTGGTCTACACTCTTGTGGACAAACCCTTATCAAAACCATGTCTGCAGCCCATAAGGCATAACAAAAAAACAAACATACAAGTCATTGGCGACTCAATTGTGGGACACACTGATGTCCCTCTCACCATGCTTGACAAGGAGAAGATCATAGTCAGTTGTCTATCAAGCTCCAGAATCCGCCACATCACGCATGTACTTAAATCTCTCCACAACAGGTACAAGTATGACTCTGTCACTGTCTATGTTGGTGTGAATGACTTGAGACATACCTCCCTGGACTATATGAAGAGAGACTTGATTGAGTTCTCAGAGTATGTGTCTCAGGTAGGTATGACCCTAGCCTTAAGCAGCATCCTACCCTCACCAAGAATGATACCACAATACCATCAAAAAATAACTGACTTCAACAATTGGCTTAATTTCTGCTATCTTTCCAAGGGGATCCAGTATCTGTCTACCTGGGAAGACATGGTTGACAGGCCTCGATGCTTTGCCAGAGATGGCCTCCACCTATCACCCCTGTGATTCTGGATCCTGGCCAAGTCTCTTGCCTCCCCCATTGTGCCTTTTTAGGCTATGTCCCAAAGACAAATCTTCCAACATAAAAGATTTGTCAAAAAGCAAATTGAAGGTCATGCTTCTTAATGCTAGGAACCTTAACCTGAAAATGTACTCACTGGAGGCTCTCCTCGCACTGGAAGATGCTGATGTCTGTGCAGTAATGGAAACTTGGTTCAGGGCTGCAGACAGCACCCCTACCTTACCAGGCTATACCTCATTCCACATCATCCAACCTCAAAATGAAGTCGGGAAGACTAAGGGTGATGGAGCCTCTATCCTCATTAAGGACAGGAACACCTCCAAACTGGTTTGCCAGCATGATGCACTGGAATTACTCCAGGTGCAACTGACAGTTAGCAAGACACCCATTCAAGTTATAGCCAGCTAAAGACTCCCCTCCATGACTCAGGACACCCACTCCTCCTACCTGGATCTACTTGACTTCTTCAAGGTACCCCATAACATCCTGATCCTTGATGACTTCAACTACCCCACCATAGACAGGGTGACCTATTCCTGCATTAATGCACTCACCCAATGATTCCTTGATTTCATCGATTCTAATGCACTAGACCAGTTTGTCTCATCCCCCACATGTGGAGATAACATTCTGGACTTGGTTCTCACCAACATGGGTGACCGCTGCACCACTCCCATAGTATATTCTTCCCTGGTGACATCAGATCATCGGTCTGTCTCATTCAAACTTTCTATCCCACCCAACCACCCCCAGTATAACCAGGCTAAAAGACTTCTCAAAAGATGAGTACAACCTCCTAAGGGAGGGTATTAGTAGCTTCAAACCACTGCCCTCCTCAGAGGATGCAGACAACTATGCTGAACAATATGCCAGTGCAGTGGAAAAGCACCTGTAAAACTGCATGGACTCACCATACCCAACAGAACTAAAATCTGCTCCTCAAAGAAACACAAACCTGTCTGGTGGACATCCTCTACCAACAAGCTTTAAACAAAAGGAAGAAGCTGTTGTCCAAGGGTAAAAAGGAACAAATTCCAAATCGGAGGACCTCCCTCTTCAGCTTCAACAAGCAAATTAGATCATTAGTGAAAACCTCCAAAGCCAATTATGAATTAAAACTAGCCTCCAAAACAAAGGGAAACCACAAGACTTCTTCAGTTACACCAGGAAGCTCCACGGCAAAGACCAGGTTTGTTCTGAATTAGTACTTAACGGTACCACTTACATTGATCCTGTTGACTTAGCCAACCTTCTAGCAGATAGGTTCAGCCCAAACTTCACACCTGATACCCCCAAGGGCCCATTTAACATCCCCAATATTTGCCCTGCACCTCACATCTCCATAGATCAAGTGTTAAAGGCCCTATCCAATGCAAAGAACACAGCTTCCATGGGACCTGATAGTATCCCAGGCTGATTTTGCAGCATCTCCAGCAAGAACTAGCTTTGCCATTGAGCACCTTATTCAACCATAGCCTAAGTACAGACTTCATTCTAGCAGAGTGGAGAACTGCCAATGTCATTCCCTTGCACAAAGGTGGTGCCAATACTGACCCTGGAAACTATCATCAATTAGCTTGACAAGACTGATCTGTAAAGCCATGGAGTGTATTATTATGGATCTCATAAACAAGGACATAGGCAATCTCCAAGCACTTGACCCCACTCGGTTCAGATTCGTCAAGGACAGATCTTGCCTGTTGAACCTGGTTGACTTCTTTGAGACTGTCACCAAGGCCCTGGATAAGGGAAAGTCAGTACATACAGCTTACCTTGACTTGGCCAAGGCCTTTGACACAATCACCCACTCAGGCATCACCGAAAAGGTTACACAACTTGGCATAAAACCCAATCTCATCAAATGGGTGGCCATCTGGCTCACCAATAGGATCCACAAGGTCAAAATAGGTGCCTCCAACTCCGACAGCAGGCCTGTCACTAGTGGTGTCAAAAGGGATCTATCCTGGGACCCCTACTGTTTGGCATCTGCTTCTCAGAGGTCCAGGCAAAGACAAAAGGCTTGTGCATCACCAAGTTTGTGGATGACTGTAAGTTGGGTGCTGTCATTGACTCCCCAAATTATGTTAACATACTGCAAGGGGGTCTCACAGCAACAAATGACTGGTGCCAAAGCCATGCCCTTAAGTTAAACGCAAAAAAAATGTATTCTCATACCATTCAGCAAAAACATGGCCCCTACTGATTACCACATCAGCAGCAACTCCCTAAGCACACAACCTGTGGTGAGAGACCTGGGTACTCAGCTTGACAACAATCTCACATTCGACCATCATGTAGCAGCAGTGGTCAGAAAAGCCTTGTACTTGTTTCATCTCATAAGTAAAGGGATTGCATCCAGAAAAAAAGTAGGTTATTACCTCTCTATACTCCTCCCTCATTAGGCCAACAATTGACTATAACACCCTGTTTGGTATGTACCTCTCCAAACACCTGCACCAACTGGAAAGGCCACAGAAATAACTCACAAAGAGAATCCATGGCCTCTTACACTTGTCCTATGCAGACAGGCTCAAATCACTATCATTCTACTCAGTATCGTACAGATTGCTCAGAGGTGATCTGTGTCTTGCCTACAAGGCAATATCGAACCCTGCCCTACTAGAAATGCTCCATATACATAAGTCTAACTCCTTGCCCATTACCCACTCGAAAGGCCTAAATTTAATATGTGACATCAACACAACCTGCTGGAGAGACAGGTTTGTCTCCTAGAGGCTGCCCCGTCTCTGGAATAGACTTCCCATACATGTCAGAGTACCTTGCTGACTCTCTTCAAGCACAACCTTGACAAGTGGATGGAAAACCACAAATTTGTCCCAGGGGTTCCTCCTGTGTCCCTTATTGACAGGGGTGACAGGTGCTGACTGAGGTTTCTTTTTTGGGGATAAACACTTGGCTAGGCTTGTAAGGGCGCCAGGGCTATTAGCCTAGTATGCTCCTATGATCCCATGATCCATTAAGCTTACTGAATGACTTGTTACTTCTAACACACACATATGCATCTCCATTCAAGCTGACAGTCACACTGACTGACTACACAAAATGGCACTGATCTTGCATGTGCTCAGTAACTTATATGCATGTCCTGTCTAGCTACAGTGGCTGACTAGGTTCAATATCCACACTGATCTACATCCTCCCGCTTTAATTTTGTTCAACATTGCAAAGTACAAGAACAAAGGCATATTTAAGAGCTATACATTATTTCAACATTTCAACAAAACATAACTGATTTCAAGTCCAAGTCACTGTATATTTAGGATTCGGTTTGCTAATTCTACCTGATCTAGTTACACAGAAATTCTGACTGGGTTTAGCAACAGGGAAAGTCTCTGAAGATTCATCCAGTGCTGGAACATCCGGGTTTACATCAGAGTTGTTTGAAGAAAGCACACTGTCCTTTTGAATTCAAACAGTTGATGAGTCACTCGGGAAATTAGTGTCACTGGCACAGGCAATCTGCTGTGGCCCTGGTTCTGAGACAGGTAACACATGTCTGCGATTCCTTCTGTAATCCATTCCTTCAAGTTGTATGATCTCAATTCCTCACAAATGTCCTTCACGATTCCTACATGATCATAACCTTTGGATGTTTGCATTCTCACAACTTCTCCTTGTAGCAATGGTCAAAGTGATTTACTAGTCTTATCATAGTACAACTTTTGTGATTGACGTTTTCTTGAAAGTTGAGCCTAGACCACTCTGTTGTTCTTTGCGTTTGGTACCAACAATTGTTTGCTGATTAGAAGAGTTGTTCTTGTTTGTTTGGACATCAGTCTTTAAGCAGGTGAACTAAGCAAGTTATCTCGCGGAATGTTTCCAAGATTGAGTAAGTTAAGGAATACATCAGTACCATCTTTTTTGGATTTCTCCAACAAATACTTTGCACTAAGAACTGCATGTTCAGCTCAATCATTGGCTTGTGGATACTCAGGACTACTGATAATATGAACAAAGTCCCAAGACTCAGCAAATTTCTTGAACTGCTGACTAGTAAACTGTGGACCATTGTCAGACATGACTTGGGGCAGACTACTATGGACAGAAAAATGTCTCTTCAGTTTTGCAATGACTGTGCTGGACATCAAGTAAGGGAGTAAAACACAAACTAATAAGAAAGATAGCACTACATGGAAAGCAAGCAAAGCAGAGAAAAATCAAATGAGAAACAAACTTTATTCATAAACGTTTTCGTCCCAAACATGTAAGAGTTCATCAGATAACTCATAACATTCATTGAAGGTATTTAAAATGAAAAAAGTCACATGACATTTTCCAACAAAAGTTCTTAAAGTAACAATCCAATAAGAACAACCAGTTAATACATAAATGTAATACAAAACAAATAAAATTAGTATAAATTCAGACATACCCCTAAAAACATTCATGTAAATATATATATAAAAACATATATTAAAATTCAATCATTTAAGATTTTACATCATTTATAATAAAGGGAATCAATGGCAGGACTATTTGCATTCACTGGATGTAGACTTATATAAAGATAGAGGGAACCAAGTGTTCAAAGCTAAGATTCACAGAAAATCCACTTACTCCACTTCCTTTCTTCATTACACCAGTAGTCACCCTTATCAACAAAAGAAATCTGTTGTTAAGAGGCAGTTGGTGAGGGCAGCCTGCATGGTTTCTGATAACGATGAATTTTTTGTGGAATTTCAAACTTTGAGGGGAATGTTTCTGAAACGGGGGTACCCTAGCCAACTTTTAGAAGAGATGATATTTGAAGTCCAACACAAAATTGTCTATAGAAGAGGGCAGAACCTTAAAAGTTTGTTGGAGAGGGGTAAGATCCTAGTTGCCAGAGCACCAGGCATGTATAAATGTGATAGCTATTCCCAGTCTAGATTTATGGAGGTGGGTAATGCCTTCTCCATTAGAGGGAGAAAATATTATATAAATAAAAGATTTAATTGTGCCACCAAGGGAGTGGTCTATTTTGCAACCTGCAACCTCTGCCCTTGTTTCTACATCGGTAAAACTGATCGTAGATTCAAGGACAGGGTCTACGAACATGCTTACAGCATCAGGATGTTAAAATTGGAGAATGTACTGGCTAAGCATGTGCACGAACACCCCCAGCACAGTTTCAAGTTTAGTGTGATTGATCAAAACTGAACAAGATCCCAGAGGGGGACCCCTCACCCTTAAGCTGGAACTGTGCAAATTATTATAGCAAATAAAATTGAATGCCTACAATGTTCCAGGACTAAATGATTTATGTCCCTTGTCTTGTGTTTTAAAACTGAAAAGTCTGCAGAGGTAATTGAGCATTTCTTCCATACATTTGCTGTTTGTTTACATCACTGGACCTTACTAGAATTACTTTTATATACTCTTTATATTTTTTGTATTATATTAGTTAAATGACAGGCTGGGTAATAGTTCATTTTACTAGTGGGCATTTCTTTTGAATGAATTGCTCATTTTGCACTTCAAGTAATTATTTAGCACAGTTTTTAAACAAAGTTTTTTTATAATATTTTTAAAATAGGGTCATCCTCAGCGTGCATGTTCATTCTTGGACAGTTTTATTCATGCTTGCTTATTTATTCATGCTTATTCATTTAGCATTTGTATTTATATTGAAATGTTTTTAAATATCTGTAACTTTTGCTTTTAGAAGCTAATTGAAGTTCGGCATGTGACATTTTAAATAGCTGCATTTTGCATTAGTTCGGTTTGTCTGATGAAGTCTTGCTCACAGAAGAGGGCGAAAGCGCTTACACTACTTGTTTTTATGAATTAAAACTTGTTTCATCATCATCATCATTGATATCATATCATAGATATGTACTAGTACTACTCTATGATATCTATGATGATATCTATATCTATGAAGTCTTGCACACAGAAGCAAGACGAAAGCACTTACACTACTTGTTTTTATGAATTAAAACTTGTCTCTGTGGATTATATTTTGTTCCTTGGATTTGTCTTGCCACCTGTGGTCATTTTTCAGCATTTTTTGCAGTTATATTTTTTACAAGTTTGTTAGTGGTTTTTGTTTGTTAACCTCATGGCTGCAAGTACAAGTTCCACTCAGGAACCTTTGTCTTCACAAGGAAATGAATGTTTGGATGACTCTAGCTGCAACAGTTAGGATTTAAAACAGTTGCTGAATGTTGTGTCTTCCCTGACCAATAAAGTGGAAGACCTTACAACTACTGTGAATAACTTATCCGTTTGGCTTTGTACCTCTGAGTCTAATCACCAGCAGGAATTTGCCAACAGCAATGGTAACATCAGCATTTTAAATGGTGAATCAACGAAACAGTGGAAAATGCACCAAAAGCAACCAATAAACTCTGCAAGGTGCAAAATGAGAGACCAGGATAATGTCCACTACCGAATTTATTGTCCAAAATATAAAAACACAATCCACGCCAACGTAAAAAACATTAACGCCAGCATTTTCGTCTTATTGCATAGACTTCCTCAGGTAATATACATTGCAAATGAAAGAGCCATATTTAAAGTAAACCAATTAGGTAAATGAATGCTTGTTATGCTTAATTAAATAAAATTTTAAAGAACCACTTGCTTAAAATACTGGTAAAAGGGACATCTTCTCATAATACATCTTAGACCAGTTCAACAAAGAAATAATAAAACAATATTCTTCCATGTTAAAATTCAATGTGTGAATGTTATAAAAACTTTATGTTGCTTAAAATTAAAACTTTAAAAACTTCACATTTTTAATTACTCATACATATAATGTATTGTATGTTTATTTTAAATCTAGTTATGTGACAAACCTTAAAAACTGATGCCATCTAGCGGCCACTTTACAACTTACTATTTCAAACTTTAAAGCTTAGCTGCCCTTAATTTTAATAGAGGTTTAATGGTAATAAATTCATTTAAACCTGGGGGCTGGTCTGCTTGGAGAGTTATTTGCCACCATAACTCTCTAAACTCAATCATATCTTCCCAAGGTCCCCCCCTAGCTATCTGTAAAATATGTGGATCCTTTTATGTCGGCATGTCCGAGAGTAAGCTTAAAAAGAGGATATATGAACATACTTATGAAATATTAGCAAGGAAAGAAACTAATGCCCTATTCAAACATAGTGAACAATGTAAAGATGCCACATATGGATTTATGGTATTAGAACAAGTTAAATTTAATATTAGGGGGGGACCTTGGGAAGATATGATTGAGTTTAGAGAGTTATGATGGCAAATAACTCTCCAAGCAGACCAGCCCCCAGGTTTAAATGAATTTATTACCATTAAACCTCTATTAAAATTAAGGGCAGCTAAGCTTTAAAGTTTGAAATAGTAAGTTGTAAAGTGGCCATTAGATGGCATCAGTTTATAAGGTTTGTCACGTAACTAGATTTAAAATAAACATACAATACATTATATGTATGAGTAATTAAAAATGTGAAGTTTTTAAAGTTTTAATTTTAAGCAACATAAAGTTTTTATAACATTCACACATTGAATTTTAACATGGAAGAATATTGTTTTATTATTTCTTTGTTGAACTGGTCTAAGATGTATTATGAGAAGATGTCCCTTTTACCAGTATTTTAAGAAAGTGGTTCTTTAAAATTTTATTTAATTAAGCATAACAAGCATTCATTTACCTAATTGGTTTACTTTAAATATGGCTCTTTCATTTGCAATGTATATTATCTGAGGAAGTCTATGCAATAAGATGAAAACGCTGTTGTGAATATTTAAGGCGTTAATGTTTTTTTACGTTGGCTTGGATTGTGTTTTTATATTTTGGACAATAAATTCGGTAGTGGGCATTATCCTGGTCTCTCATTTTAAATGGTGAGCCTGACCTGATGGGGAATCTCGTAACAACGGCTGAACCCTGTAGAGGTAAATCTTTGCTTACAGTTGACTCTGTTGTTTAGTTGGGAGCCCGGAGTGAAACAAGGGTTTCCCAACTTAATTCTAGTGTAAACAACATTGCTAGTTTAAATAACATTGCTTGTGCAGATTCTATCCATTGTTTGGGAACTCAAAGGGATATGAGTGTTGCCCAACCTGTCATTGCTTTAAACACTGTTTCAAATACTTTCACTGGTATGCACCTTAAAGATTGGCTGAATGAGCCTGTTTCATTAAATACTGACAGTTCCTGTTTAAACAGCAACCAGCCTAGTAAAGCCATTAATTTCAATATTGTAGAAAAATTAAAAATGCTTGACAACAAGCTCTTTACAGTTAAAAAGCTGCAACTAGAAATTGCCTATTTCAGGGAATGCTTACAAAGACGCCAGGTACCTAAAGGGTTGAGATCCTGGAATTTTCCAACAGGTCTAGTAAGCAATTCTGTTTTTCCTCAGGATTTATTATGCTTATTTGATAAACATGGCTTTGAGTTGATTGACTTGTACATCAAACATTACACAGTCATTATTGAGGCACTGAATGAAGAGATAGAAGCACTTGACCAGGGTATTAAAATGAACCCAGATTTTGATAGATACAAGTATGAATATGACCATATTTTTACAAGTATTAATGGTCAGATATCCAAGCTAAAAGCCACAAAAAATAAAAAACTGGTAAGGGACAGTAATGAGTACAGTAAGGGATCAGCCTACCCTAAACCTCCACCTGCCCAGGTTTGGCTTAATCCCTCGATTCATTCTAATGGTATTGAATTTAACCAAGGTCCAGATAGACCACGTGTTCAGCTCCATGAATACAGCTGTGCCGAAGCAGTACGTGAACCACGGGAGCAACAACCTGAGGGCTCTAGTTGGAATGGCCGATCGCGGAACAGCACCAGAAGTAAGAACACGCCAAGGGGTATTGTCACTAATGCCAAGCAAGGGAATAACGTCAATCAAAGGAGCAACAGCAGGGACTTTGTTTCGCCTAATGAAGAACCTATTTTTGGCAACAACCCTCAGAATCACGAGAATAGTTCTCAAACTTTTTACAACCGAGGCCGTTTCCAAACCAATTCGTCCAACAACCTGAGGCCATTGAATGCGAAGGGCCCGGGACCGAACTGGTCATCCCAGAGGTAGTTGCTATTCTGGAAGCTATGACTTAGCTGGTGCTTCTGATAGAGTCAACACCAGTTCTTACAGTATTGTGTTTAATAGCGACCAGGACTTTAAATTTTTTAACTATTCAGGCATGGCTGTGGACACACCTTTGGCTTACTTTCTTGCCAAAGGTTTAACTTTTGTCCCTGACCAGAGAGCTAATCTAGCAAGGACAGTCGTTGATTTAAAACTCTTCACAAGTAAATTAAATTTAAAGAGTATGTTTAAGAACCAACCCATAGGAGACAGAGAATGCAGAATATCCAGTGTATTTAACCCACCTTTGCCTCCTGCCTTGTTGACTTTTGAACATATGTGAATTGGATTTATGTGACATTTTAGATAGTAGTAGATCTGTTTCTTCCAGTAAAACTTTGAATTTGAATGAGTTAGACTGGGATAGGTTGAACTATTTGCATTTTCAGAATGTTAAAATAATCAAACCAGATAAAGAAGGTGGTCTTGTGTTTTTTGATGAATTTGATTATAGAGAATGTATGTTGAGATTGTTGAATACTGACAATTATACATCAGCCTCATTGAATGAAATGAACAAATCACAACAGAAAGTGAAGGTTTGTTTGAATGACTTGTTCATAGAGTCAAGGATTTCATTGGACCTGTATAATTATTTGTCATGCTTGGCCCCACTGACGCCTATAATTTTTGGAATTCTGCAGGTTCACAAAAGCTTAGAGGCTCCACTCCTCCGGCCTCTTGTGAACGGAAGAAATTCCATTACTTATCTCATTGCTAAGTACGTCAACACAGTTTTAAAGAAATTGGTTGAACGTGTGGACCATATTTGCAAAGACTCTTGGTCCTTTCTAAGTAACGTCAATGGCCTCGAATACAGATATCACATTGTTTTCCTGGCTATTGACGTTACGGACCTGTATACCATCATACCTGTGGATACAGGAATTGAATGGGTTTCCAATTTCATGATGGATAAGGGTAGTTCAGTAAGAGAAATTGAGCTAGTACAGGAATTTTTGGATTTAATTTTGACAAACAATTATTTCATGTTCAAAGGGAGATATTATTTACAAAAGATATGTGTTGCAATGAGCTCTCCGTGTGGGGCTAGCTTTGCTAACCTCATGATGGCCCATTGGAAGCAACACTTCGTCTTTAACAACGAGTTTAGCACCAGTATCTACTATTACACTAGATATTTGGATGATGTGTTCATTATGTTTGATGGCACTATCAAAGACATACCCAAGTTTATTGATTATTTGAATGGCTCTATAATTTTTTTATCCTTTACATATAGTTCAAGTACAGAGAACATAGCATATCTGGATGTAGACTTATATAAAGATAGAGGGAACCAAGTGTTCAAAGCTAAGATTCACAGAAAATCCACTTACTCCCATTTCTTTCTTCATTACACCAGTAGTCACCCTTATCAACAAAAGAAATCTGTTGTTAAGGGCCAGTTGGTGAGGGTGGCCTGCATGGTTTCTGATGACAATGATTTTTTTTGTGGGATGTCAAACCTTGAGGGGGATGTTTCTAAAATGGGAGTACCCTAGCCAACTTTTAGAAGAGATGATATCTGAGGTCCAACACAAGAGAAACAATGGAGTATTTAGTCCAATACTTTCAACTAGGTGTGTAGCCCTCAACACTGTGACATCTTTAGTTGAGAGGAGCCAGTCATATAAAGCAAACCCACCCAAGGTGACTTTTATCACATCATTCAGTATCGATGCTAAGTTAATACGACAAATTTTATATCAAAATTAGACTCTACTTAGTTCAGATACAGATCTGACTGCTATTCCTGAATCCAGACCTAGAATTGTCTATAGAAGAGGGCAGAACCTTAAACCTTTGTTCGAGAGGGGTAAGACCCCAGTTGCCAGAGCTCCAGGCATGTATAAATGCGAGAGCTGCTCCCAGTGTAGATTTATGGAGGTGGGTAATGCCTTCTCCATTAGAGGGAGAAAATATTACATAAATAAATGATTGAATTGTGCCACCAAGGGAATGGTCTATTTAGCAACCTGCAACCTCTGCCCTTGTTTCTATATTGATAAAACTGATTGTAGATTCAAGGACAGGGTCTACGAACATATTTACAGCATCAGGAAGTTAAAATTGGAGAATGTACTGGCTAAGCATGTGCACGAACACCCCAACACAGTTTCACATTTAGGGTGATTGATCAAATTGAACAAGATCCCAGGGGGGACCCCTCACCCTTAAGCTAGAACTGTGTGAATTATTATGGCTAATAAAATTGAATGCCTGCAATGCTCCAGGACTAAATGATTTATGTTCCTTGTCTTGTGTTTTAAAAATGAAGAGTCTGCAGAGGTAATTGATCATTTCTTCTGTACATTTGTTGTTTGTTTACATCACTGGACCTTACTAGAATTACTTTTTTATACTCTTTGTATTTTTTGTATTATATTAGTTAACTAACAGGCTGGGTAATAGTTGATTTTACTAGTGTGTGTTTCTTTTGAATGAATAGCTTCTTTTAAATGAATTGCTCATTTTGCACTGCAAGTAATTATTTAGCACAGTTTTTAAACAACGTTTTTTATAATATTTTTAAAATCAGGTGATCCTTGGCATGTATGTTCATTCTTGGTCAAGTTTTATTCATGCTTGCTTATTTATTCATGCTTATTCATTTAGCATTTGTATTTATATTGAAATGTTTTTAAATATCTGTAACATTTGCTTTTAGAAGCTAATTGATGTTCAGCACGTGACACTTTAAGTAGCTGCATTTTGCATTATTTCTGTTTGTCTGATGAAGTCTTGCTCACAGAAGCAAGACAAAAGCATTTACACTACTTGTTTTTATGAATTAAAACTTGTTTCTGTGGATTATATTTTATTCCTTGGACTTGTCTTGCCACCTGTGGTCGTTTTTCAGCATTTTTTGCAGTTGTTTTTTACAAGTTTGTTATGACTACTTCCATTCACCACAAACTCAGTCAGGAGCGTGGAGGAAGAATGGTCAGTGAAAAACTGCTGGCGGCATTGAGTGAACTTTTTTGAGCATGTTTCATCACCCCCTGTTAATGTTGTACTCAGCCAATCAGGTGACTTTAAAATATTTAATTTTAGTTCTTGTGAGGTGCAACAAAAACATGGTGATCTTTTATCAAAAGGTCTACCTTTGTTATTTCTAAACGAGCGAATTTGGTGGAGATTTTGATGAATTTAAAACTTTATACGAGAAAGTTGAATTTTTCTTTGACATTTAATGGTGATGATGATTTAGAAAATACTTTAAAGGTCAGAAGCATGTATAATCCACCGCTTCACCCTATCATGTATGTCTTTGAGAAACTATGTGAGTTTGAGATTAGGGCTTTTTTTATATAATACTAAGAAGTATTCCTTTGTTTCTAATATTACTGAAGAGGAATTTGATGTTGAGTTATTTGAAATCTTGCAATATTTATATTATATTATAAAAGAGGCGGGGTTGTTTTACTGGACCAATCATTGTACAGTCAGAAGATGTATAATATTTTGTTTGAAGATTCCTACTCACAAGTCTCAAAAAGGGTCATGGATTTAGCTTATGAGAGGATCAGGATGATTTTGTATGATAAGCTTATGCAGAAATAAATTACATTTGATGACTTTACATTTCTGTTTCTCAATAGTCCTATGACTCCTACAATTTTTGGTCTCTGTAAAATACATAAGTGTTTGACCGATCGACCACTGAGACCAATTGTGGTTGCAAGGGTGTCACTTACTGTACCCATAGCTAATTTTAGGAATTTCACTTGAATAAAGAGTTGGATAAATGTGTTCATCTTAGTAGGCACTCCTGGGACTTTCTTAATAAGTGCAATGATTTACATTTTGATGAAGCAATTTTTTTCTTGACTATTGCTGTCAAAGATTTATATACCTGTATTCTACATAACACGGGTCTGGATTGGTTTATGGATTTTTTATTTTCAGAAACTACCATAACTCAAGACAGAATCAATTTATTTGTTGATTTGCTGTCCCTTGTTTTAACTAATAAATATATTACATTTGACCATCAGTTTTTTCATCAGAAGAAGGGTATAGCAATGGATTCAGCATGCAGTTCTTTGTAGGCTAATATACTGATGACTGAATGGGAGAAAAGGTATGTTTTTGGAAGTGCCTTCAGGGATTGCTGGTATTTATATATCAGATACCTTGATGACATTTTTATTGTTTGAAAGGATGGACAGAGTGAAAGAGATACCAACCTTTACTGATTACCTTAATGTTATGACAAGATTTTTCTCTCCTTTACATATGAAATTGGGAAAGATCGGGTCTCCTATTTAGATGCTATATTGGTAAAAGATTATGAGAAAAAAAGTTTTTATTTGTAGGATTTTTAGGAAAGCTGTCTGCATTTTACCAGTGCACACCCTATTTCTCATAAGAAGGGTGTTGTAAAAGGTCAGTTTGTCCGGGCAGTAAGAATGACAAATGTGTTTGATGAATTTGTTAAGGAATGTCATAGAATTAAAATGATATTGAGTAGAGGGTATCTGGACAATTTTATTGCTAATATTTTATGTGAGGTTGTTCGAAAAAGGGAGACCCAGTTTTTTACTCTTACTCTTAGCTGAGGTCTTTCTGGGAATAACTGGTCCAATATTCATATCGTAGGGTCGGCATCTTTGATAAAACCTAAATTTGGCAATAGGTTTATCACTACCTTTACTTATGGTAGTAATTTTATTAGAGCTATTTTATGTAAGAACTGGTGTGTGGTGACTGAAAACTCGGAGAGTTACGAAAGACTGGGAGAATGCTCGATTGTGGTATAGAGAAAGGATATGAATTTTAAGCCATTTTTTTTTAATCTGACACCAGTAGATTCAATTATTTAAATAACAAAGGGCTGTCTAAATTTTCAGGCTGCAGTTATTGCAAATTTGTTCTTACTAGGGATATTTTTGTTGTTAACCGAATTTCTATTGGTATACAGAGTAAATTTAACTGTCATTCAAACGAAGTGTTTTTTTTTCCAATAAACATCTTTATTAAATTATCATGTATGACATAGGCAATCTTACATTTATATAAATGAAAAACAAACAACATTGGCACTACTTTAGTTGTAAACATTGTACATCATAGACACCACTGAAACAACTGGAGTTGCAAACATTATACATCACTTATAATCTATCCAGTCATTGTCAGTTAAGCATTATATGGCTCATTCAAATCCTGCCTCTTAAACCTCATTTCTTCTCTGCATATATTTTCCCACAATTCCCATTTTCTCCTATGCAGTTTGTACCTTCCCTTTTCTAAAGATCCTGATTTCAGTTGTTTTATCTCTGTTACTATATTCACTACTTCTAATAAAGTTGGCCTAGACTTTCATTTCCATTTTCTAGTAATTTCTTTTTTGACAGCCACCATAATTAGACTCAGCAAGGCTTTACTATGTCTAGGCAATTCCGATTCTGTATCATAGCTCAAAAAAATCATCTCCCCGGTCAATCCAATCCACTCACCAAGCATCTCTGACACAACAGTCCGTAGGGAATCCCTAATATCTAAAAAACACCAAGGACGGAAACACAGCCAACAGTCCAAAAACTTTAATGATTAAATGAACAGAGGGAACAAATGTGTGTGATGCCCCGACTTAACAATTCAGCATGCTACTTGGAGTACACATAATCACCTGTTCACCTTGTTCCAGAGGTTTCAATGGTAAATCCAGTTATTTGGATTTGTACGAATTTGACATTGATTGGATTGACTGTAAATGATATACCTGAAAAATTTTCAGTTCCAATAATTCTTAAAAATTGTACATGTGATTTTACTTTATACAATTATAGTGATTATGTGCACTCCAAGTAGCATGCTGAATTTTTAAGTCGGGGTGGCACGTTTGTTCCCTCTGTTTATTTAATCATTAAAGTTTTTGGACTGTTGGCTGTGTTTCCATCCTTGTTGTTTTTCAGGAGTTACGTGGTTTTCTCTTGGTAATCCCTTAAGTCTGCCAGCTCACTACACTCCCAAAAATATGTTCCCAGTTATCTCTTTCTTGCCTGTCACACCTCCAACATTTGCTATCCACCTGAGAAAAAATTCTTTGACGTCTACTTGGGGTATAAAAGTACCTATGTAAGTACTTCCAGGCAAAGATCCTAAATCTTCTAGACTTTGCTGCATATTTGGGAGATACACATATATCCCCCCCCCCATTGTCTCTTTGCAAATTGCTTATCCAGTTTCTCTTCCCAGTCCTTTCTGAGCTCCTCTGATTGATTCTTATAGTTATCATGCAATATTTTATATGCTCTACTAATTATTCCTTTTTTAATGGCAATTTCTGTTCTAGATTCTATTAAAAACTCTACCAGTGCTGGTCTTTCATTTAACAGCCCCCTATTTCTTTCTCTTTGCCTATACTCTGATATCAACCCTTAATAGGGAAGGCAATCTCTAACCTGCAGTCTGAATAAATTTTTGTTCTCTTCCCATTCTATTACCTTTCCCTTTCTAGTTATCTACTTCCAATACCTTAGTTACTTTGCCACTTTTCTCAAATAAATTCCACCCCTCTCTTGCCTTTTATCTGTATCCCTAAACACAGTGATCCCTATCTGCAGAATCTTTTTTCTCCATTCTCGTGCTGGTTTAGTTCTCAGAATACGCCCTACTATTTTATGAATATAATACTCTGTATGATTTTTGTTGTTCTCCTTAACAGTCTGCATCCAAAATCCCAATCTCTCTTTATTTCTTGAGCTTCCCCCCATATCATCATCATTCTTTTCCACTATGAATTATAGTTTTCAGCTTGTGCTATGTATAAGAGCCTTAACTGTGTTGCTCTAGAATACCCCCCTCAAATTGGGTAATCCTAATCTGCCTTGTTCTGTTGGAAGAATCAGCTTATCCCACTTGACCCTTGCAGTCTTCCCTTCCCAGATAAAATCCTTCAACTCTTTTTTAATTGCTATCCACAGCTTCTCCTCTGGTTGCTAAAAATATACCTGACCTGTGTATAAGACTAAAGGAACTAAAAACATTTTAGTTGCTTATCTTAGTATCCATATCCATATAACAAAAATTCCAGTTTCTTAATTTTTGCATTATCTTCTGTTTAGTCTCTTCCCATATATCCTTAACTGCTAAAACAGAGTCATTCCTAATCCAAACTCCTACATACTTCATTTTATCATGTCTCCATAAATATGGATATTGTTGGACTAATTTGTGTGTGGGTACATAATTTACCGCTATTTCCTTTGTTTTAGCTTTATTAATTTTGTATTCCAAGAAGATCTGAAACTGTCTTAAAATATTCTACAACACTGCAATGTCCCTTTCTGGTTTTGTCATGTATAAAATATCATCTGCAAATACAGCCAGCTTTTCCTGACTAGCATCCCAATTATATAATTTAATTTCTGAATCCCTTATTTTCTTTGCCAATGGTTCTAAATATAATGCAAACAATAAAGAGGAAAGCAGACATCCCTGCCTGGTACCTCTACTCAAGCATAAGTTATCAGAGAGAACACCAGCCACTTTAATTTTCACCTCAGATCACTCATATATACTCCTGATCAACCTTATAATTGCATCAGGGAAAGCAAATGCTTCCACTGCTCTGCTCATGAAGTTCTAGTCTACTCTGTCAAATGCTTTCTCTGCATCAAGACCCACCAATAACAGTTGTATTTTCTTACATTCTGCTTCCCTCTGGATCATCAATGTTCTGTTAATATTGTCAAATGTTTGCCTCCCTCCACAAAACCACACTGATCCATATCTATCAATTTTGGTATCACTTTTGCCATTCTTTTAGCCATTATAGACATAAACACTTTATAATCATGGTTTAGTATTGACATGGGCCTGTATGAAGCTGGATCTGATGGATCTTTACCCTCTTTAGGTATTATCATTACCACCGCTTTCTTCCAGGATGCTGGCACTTCTCCTCCTCTTAAAATACTGTTAAACACAACCTTCCAGATGTTTATCAGTTTTTTTCCCTCCTAGCTTCCAAACATCCACATGAAGACCATCTATTCTTAGGGACTTTTCTGTAGATTGGTTATACATAGCCATTTTTATCTCATCTCTTCCTATCCTAACTGTTAGTAATTAAGCATTATTTACTTCTAACCTTGGCATATTTAATTTTTCCATAAACATTTCCATTTGTACCTTTTCTTGGTTTCCATATTTCTCTGCTTTATACAAACTTTCACAAAATTTCCAAAATATTTCTAATACTTCCACAGGATCTCTTGTTATCTTCCTTGTTATAGACTCCCTAAGCTTGGTGACAGTTCTTTCCACTTCACTTTCTGTTGCCTGCGTCATTGGGCTAAAAGTTTTTCTGCTCTAGAATTTATTATCAAAAAACAGTTGCTTAACAGCAATCTTTCTAAACTCGTGCATATTATCGTGGAAATCCCTTATTTTCTGTTTAGCATTCTGCAGTTGCTTATTTTCTTGTTCTGATAGATCCTCCCTATTTTGCAATACATTAACATTTGTCAGTCAGTCTAAATACTTGTTACTTCTTAACCATATCTCCCTTTCCTTTATTTCGACCCTAGTTTTAAACTCCAATTTAACTTTATTCTACTCCCTAGCTACATTTTCAGAATAAATTTCTATCTTTTCTAGTAGCTCCTGAATTAATTCCAAAACACATTCCTTACATCCCTCTCTTTTCAAACGATAGGTGGGAAAGCACCAGTGTCTCATTTTTATTTCATTACCTTGCCTTTTTATTTTAGTCATTATTGATGCATGATCTGAAATAATTATCAGGTGCGTTTCAAGACCTTCAATTTAATGCACATGTTCATGAGAAATATACATTCTACCTAGCTTAGCCCAGTTTTTGTAACTTGGAGAATAATATGTAAATTCACTCAGAACTCCTAGGACTAAATTCACATCTTCCATGCCAAAAATGTTCATAAATTTCTTCAAAAATTTACCCTCTTTTATTATATTTTCCCTTCTAGGACCCCTAGACTCATCTTCACTGTTGCAAACCAAATACCAGTCTCCACCTATAAGTAATATTCCTTGCTGAAAGATGACTATCGCTCCCAGAATTTTCTTAAGCTCCATTATAGCAGTTTTAGGTAGAATGTAAATGTATGCCATAATCCTCCTCCCTTGCCAGTAGCCCCTTAGTACTATTTATCTTCCATTATTATCTTTTTTCCTCTTCTATCACATTTGGAGCTTCTCTTGAAATTAATATAAGTACTCTTCTTTTCTTTTGCCCCCAATATTCCACTGAATAACCATCCTGAAAATCGTTCTTTATCAAATTCACATGTTCACTTCTTTCCAGGTGTGTCTTCTGTGTCATGGCTATTTGCATACTGCATTTTTTAATATAGTTCAGTAATCTTTCTTTTTTATTTTTATCTGTAAGACCATTCAGATTGAAAGACATTACAGAAAGCATCATTTTCTTATATAGTTATTATTACAACCATTTATGTATAACTGCTTTTTTGTTAAATGTCTAGTTATAAATTTTATATTACATGCATATTCTGTTCGGCAGGCTGATCTTTAATACAGTTATTTCTTGTCATATCCATTTGAGCTTATGCCACAGCTTACACAACTTTTTGTTTTTTTTTGAAAGCCCTCAAACAGAACAAACAACCCCCAACCTCCCCTAAAACCTATCAACTTAGTAATAACACACAACACTATTTATATCTTCAAATATTGAAGTTTTTGCTTCTTAATAAGAATAAACATTCTAGGTTGACAGCCACACAAACAGGCTAGAGTTAACCAAAAAGAAAGGTTAGTCATGCTAAGATACATGGTGCAGCCTGTACTATTAGTAAGTGCTATTTGATTTTGTCCATCTTTATAGCTCTCTCAGCTGAGAAAACACTTGACTGCTTTCAGTAAACACTTTCTTCAAGCCATTTCACTTTATCAGATTGTCATCTAGTGAAAGGCATACCAGACAAAAAACTGATAAGGATATCTTGTTTACCAGAAAAAAGCATTGTAATACTCAATATTCTTTTTCATTTACATGCTTTGTAAAAAACTTGTTATTGGATAATGCCTAGGGTCTTAACCTAGTCATTTCTCTATGCAAGCATGGGAAAAAGCACAATGATTTTTCTTTTCTCAAACTCTCTTAATCATATTTTTCCTCTCTTCCCATCTCCCCCCTTTTTATGTTGCAGTACCTACATTTCTTAAAACCGAACAAAGAAAAAGAGAAAAGGGAAAAAACAAACAAAAGCCCTTATTTATATTAGTATCCCCACTGCATTTAAAAAAAACTGAGAAAACTTTACTTTGTCTAATTGGTTTTGTCTTATTTTTAAAGCTCCCCCAGCTGGGAAAACCCCTTTTTGCTTTCAGAGAACATTATAGCCTAGCCAGTTTCTCTTTTCTTTTTTCTTCAGCCAATCCCCTTCCACCAGACTGTCTCCAGTTTCTCTTTATCAGATTGTCTCCATGGAGACATGAGAACTAGATAGCCAGTTTCTCTTTATCAGATTGTTTGCATGGAAACATGAAGACCAGCTGCAGAATTGCTACTAAGTATACACGCATATGCTAGAAAAAAAGCTTGATAATATTCAATATTCTTTTTCATTTACTTGTTCTCTCTTAAAATTAATCAATCTAAGATCCTTAATCCAGTCATTTCCCCAAGCAGGAAAGACAAAAACACATTACTTTTAACTTTCATATGCCTTTTTAACCAGGCTATTTTTTTTACATTGCATTGCCAATATTTCTCAAAACTGTACAAGAAGAAAGACAGAAGATGAGAGAAAAACAAAAAAGCAAGAGTACCCATTTACAATCCACATTACACTTAAAAATAGCATGCAAAGAAAACCATACACCACATATACAGTACTATTAAAAAAAGAAAACATTTCCTTTACTTACAGTAAGCTTTCTCCCCCTCTTCCCTCCCCAAGGCATTTTTATGAAAATGAATAACATGATGTAGGGCATATACTTTAGATTCCCCCACAAATCTAACACATTTTGAAAAAGTCTAATATTTCCATATTTTCTTGTTCTGTCATATTTCACAAATATAATTATTGCACTGTAATCCCACAGTAAGTTACTGTTTTTATTACTGTTCTTCTCCATCACCCATATCCTGTCTCTGCTTCATTTCCAATGTACTCTCAATTCTTCTAGTCAATGCTTGTGCTCCCCTCCTTCTCTCCAACATTTTCCATTGAAATACTGGAAAAGGTTTCACAGATGCAGTCTCTCTGTGTTCTTTATTACCAGAAGAACAAGAAGCAGAATCTCCATCTGTTTCACAGCTCATTTTTTGTTGGACAAACTTTTATCTTTCCTCCTTTGCATGCACGTCATCAAAAATGATTTTGCCCCTCCAGGGAAGATTACCTTAAAAACAACTGGATACAGCTGTTTGAATCTCACACCTGCATCTCGACATGCCCTGAATAGTGGAATGAATTTATTCCTCTTCTGCCCGGTATACAATGAGTAACCATTCTCCACAAACCCTCTGCTGTCTCCCACTTTTAGTATTTTGTTCTTCTATCACAGTTTTGTCAAAATAAACTCCTTCTACAGGTAGGAATGCATCTTTACTATTAAAGGTCTAGGTTGCTTATAGCTAGATTTGGAGCATACACACGATGTTCCCTTTCAATTAACAACTCCTGCTGTGGAATACCAGCCCAGTTGCTTATTTGTGCTTTCATAAAATTAATGCAGTCTGTCCCTTCCATGTTCTCTGGTATAGCTGAATATCTCAGGTTTTCACTATGTGCTCTGTCTCTAATTCTATTATTTTTTGAAACATCTCTTACTGAGCAGTTTCATATTCAGCCAGCCTTTTCTTCATTTCAACTTCTGATTTTTGCAGCTTTATCATCTTATCTGAATATCTGTTTAAAGCTTCTCCCATTTTTCCAGCCTTTGCTGTTTGTGCTGATATACTCCATCAATGTTTTGTTTATTTTAACGAGGTCTGCATGCAGTTGTCTTATTCTTCCTGTAGGTTACTGAAATTCATATCTGAAGGTTGCATTGCTTTTTGCTGAACAGCTGCAGAACTTTCCTCAGTCAGTGTTTCCTTCCTCACTTTTTGTAGCTGTTTTGCTGGTCTTCTGTATTTCTTTATTCCTGGCATCCAGGCAGTGCACTTACTAGCCAGTTACTGAAATTTACCCATAAACACAAGTCTACTGGCCTTCTCTGCTGAGTTTCTGTTTTCACACTGGGAGAGCTAGAAACAAGCTGTTATTCAATGTGCAGCCATCTTGGAAGTCCCAAAGGGAGTGGTTTATGTTGCAACTTGCCAGTCTTGTTTGTGTTTTTACGTAAGAAAAACTGAAAGACAAATTAACAAAATAATTTAGAAAGCAAGCAGAGCTAGGCCACCAAGGAGAAATATTTATTACCCAGTAAAACAATAAAACAGCATAAAAAACAGCACAGATATAGAAACAGGGATACGCATTTTCAACTTACTGAGCCTTCATCAGATCCTGGATTACGGCCAGTACTCTTCCCCTTTAAAGCAAAGATTAACAATTAAAATTCATCTAGGAAGTCTCCTCCCGTTCATCCCATATGGCATTACTGCTAGTGTTCCTCCCCTTTAAAGCAAAAAGCAACCAATTAAAATTAAATTTTATCTATGAATTCTCCTCCTTTTCCACACTGACTTCAAGGGAATCACCCCTTTCAATCCAGGGGAGGAGTACCTACAGTAGTGCAGGATCTGATGAAGGCTCTATGAGTTGAAAGTGCTTATCCCTGTTTCTATGCCTGTGCTGTTTTTATGCCATTTTGTTGTTTTATTAGTTAATAAATGTTTCTCCATGGTGGCCTAGCTCTGCCGGTTTTCTAAACATTTTTGTTTGGTTGAGCAGCCTTTAGCAATCAGGAGTTTTTATATTTTTACTATTAAAGAAAGACTGTATGAACATGTACAAGATATCAAGAATGGAAACTTAACCAATGCTCTTGCCAAGCATGTGAAATTACACCTTGATTATTTTTTTAAGTTCTTTGCAGTTGAACAGGTCACTCAAAGTGTTAGAGGAAGACCTTGGGGTATGAAACTTGAAAAGAGGGAGCTTGCTTGGCAGCTCCGTTTGAATGCTAGATGCTTTCCCGGTATCAACAGGACTATATCAATTTCTTCTTTGTTAAAATTAAGAGCCTATTATAGATGACGTAAAATCATAAATGGTTGAATTTTAATACATGTTTTTATATGCATTTACATGATTCTTTTTAGGGGTATGTCTGAATTTATACTCACTTTATTTATTTTGTATTACATTTATATATTAACTGGTTGTTCTTATTGGACTGTTACTTTAAATCTTTTCATAGAAAATGTTATATGACTTTTTCATTTTAAATACCCTTCAATGAATGTTGTGAGTTATCTGATGAAGTCTTATATATTTCGGACAAAAGCACTTATGAATAGTTTGTCTTTTATTTGATTTTTCACTGCATTGATTGCTCCCCACATAGCACTACCTTTCTTATTAGTTTGTATTTTGCCATGGTTGGTTTTAAGTTAGGAAGTAGGTCAATTTCAAACCAATTTGAGTAAGAGTTTACTAACACCAAGTAATGTTGACCATTCCATTTGAAAATATCTGTAGCAACAGTCGACCATGGTAATTTAGGAATTTGGTGTTGCTGAAGCAGTTCTTTTTGTTGATGCAGTTTGATCCTGTTGCAAATTGAACATGCTAGAGTTTCCTTCTCTATATCTTTAGACACAGAAAGCCAAAATGCAATGCCTCTTTCCCTTCTTTTGGTTAAATCAGTAAGTACCTGGGTGGCCATGATGAAAAATTTTGATATATTCCTGTTGTAATGCTTTAGGAATTACCACTTTTGGACTTTTCATGATTATTCCATCTTCCATCATGAGCTCATCTCTGTAAGGAAAATAGTACTGAATGTCAAGTGGTAAACCAGTTTGTCGTATTGACTGATAATGCTTTTCAGCTTCTGGAGAATTGGGTCTAAAACTATGTGACTTCTCAGTTCATCAAGTTGTGATGATGCAAAAATTTCTGACCTTAATGATTTCAAAGTCTGCCGTTTCATTTTCATGCTGCTCTATCATTTTTCTGGGTGCGCATGACAAAGCATCAGCAAAGTACAAATATTTGCCCTTTTTGTAAACAATATTGAAATTGTACTTTTGCGATTTTAACATCATACATTGCAATTGAGCTGGGGTTGTATGTATTGTTTTTTTTCAAAATTGTCACTAGTGGTTGGTGATCGGTGTCTATTTGGATAGGTCTGCCATAAATATAATCATTGAACTTTGAACATGTGAACACTACTGCCAAAAGTTCTTTTTATATTTGTGCATAATGGATCTCTGTTCGAGCTAAAGGTCTTTATGCATAAGCAATGTGTATGCCTGCTTGAAGACATGCTGCGTCGAGACTGTACCTTGAAGCATCACAAGAAAGAGTTATAGGTCTGTAAACATCATAATATCTCAATGTGGATGGACTGGCAATTTTCTTCTTCAGAATATCAAATGCTCTTTGGTGTTATTCCAGCCAGAACCAATTTACATTTTTTTGTGTGACAACTCAAGTAATGGTGCAGAAAGCTCACTCAAGTCTGGGATGAACTTTCCAAAATAGTTGACCATATCTAGAAAATGTTGTAAAGATGTGACATTCTCTGGAACTGACATTTCAACAACTGCTGTTTGCTTAGACGGATATGGTTGTAAGCCAGAACTTGTAAACCAATGTCCCACATAAGTAACTTCTTTCAGTTTGAATTCACATTTCTGAGGATTCACTTTGAGATTTATTTCACATGTATGGTCTAGAACTTTCCTGAGATTTCTGTTATGTTCATCTTCACCACTGCCTCCAACAATAATGGTATCTACTATAATAGCACATGGATAACCAGAAAAAAGTATGTTCCATGACACGTTGAAATACCTCACTGGCAGACTTAATTCCAAATGGCATTCTTAAAAATCTGCATCTACCAAATGGTGTACTGAATGTGGTTAACAATGAAGATATGCAATCCAGTGAATTTTGCCAAAAGGAGATTTTTGCATCTAAAACTGAAAAAACAGTGGAATGTGGTATGACAGTGGCTATGTCTTCTACTGTACACATTGGATGATGAGGACTCTTAAGTCTCTTGAATCAATACATATTCGAATATCATCTGAACTTTTCTTATGAGCTATGGCCATGGAGGATACCCATTCAGTCGGTTCTTCTACTAGAGTAAGGACACCTAAATTCACCAATTTGTCTAGTTCTGGTTTTACTTTGCTCTGCATTACTAATGGAATCTTTCATGCTGATCTGACAACTGGGCTTACTTCATGGTTTAACTTTATGGCATATGTTATTGGAAGTTTTCCAAGCTCGTCTTTGAAAATATCAGCATATTCACTAAAATATTCTGTGTAAAACTATCGTTATATATACTTATATGGAGGACCGCTTTATTAAATTAAATCATTCCCATTCTGATACTGTCTTTGAGACCTAACAGTGAGTGCACGTGCCATTTAACTACATAAAACTGCAAATCATAGCTGTTTCCAGCAGAATGGCATGAAAGAACTACTGCGCCATCAGTTTGAATCTCTTCACCACCATAAGCAACTAGTTTTGCATACTTTGCTGAATGAAGTTTTTCACCAGCTTTTACTTTAGCAAAGGTTTGTGCTGATACAACATTGCACTTAGATCCAGTGTCTACTTTAAGTTCTACAGGTTTCCGCTTAATTTGTGCAGTACAAAATATTTCACTCTTTGCTGATAACTGATAATCTACTGTATTAACTGTTTCATCGATGACAGAGACACCATAAACATAGAAAGTTTGCTCACAGCTCACGGAATTTGCTACAGCCTCTATCTGATCTACTTGCTTCTTCAGATACTGTCTTTTAATATAAGTTTGCAACACTTTAGACTTCAAAGCCTTTTGATGTGATTCCACTTTTTACATTTGTGACATCACTGAACAAAAGCTAAACACTTTTCCCATTTAGGTTCATGACTGCCTCCAAAATTGCGACAGTTAGCAATGAGGTTGGGTGTGGCACTGCCTCTCGGTTTACATTTCTTTTCCATCTTAACTTTCTGCTGCACAATATCAACATTCACACTAGCAGATATTGCAAACATGCTTTTCTTATTCATAAGAATATTTGTATGCTTTTCCGTACTCTCATGTATTTGACAAATCTCAGTGACTTTGCTCAATGTTAATTCACTATCTCAAAGCAAAATCTTTCTCACTGCATCATTATTAACACCAAATACAAGACGGTCTTTTATCAGCTCATCTCATAGATAGATTACCAAATCTGCATGTTTTTGCTTTATTTCTTAAGTTGGTAATATATGCTGCAATAGTTTCACCAGGCTTTTGACTTCTTGTGTAAAATTTGTGTCATTCCTTTGTAAGGATTCAGGATGAGCCCCTTGTACCCTGCCTGTTCAGGCTTCTCAGCTTCCTACACTGTCCCCTTCCCAGAGGTGGTGTATATTGGATCGAGCCTTCCCGTGGTACCGGCATCAGAGTCTACAACTCTCGAGACTTAGGCTTCGACATCTTCCCTCACCTGCTCAACTCCAGTGCTTTTGGGTCCAGCACAGTCCCAGAGTCAGAGCATCAGTTTCAAGGCTCCAGCATTAGATTGGAGATTTTCATAGCTGTTGCTGCCACTCGGGGCATTGACACTGGACAGGTCAGTTCCAAGGTCCTCCTTGGGGCCTTCAGAAGTTGGATTCGAGAGGACTTCTGGCTTTACTAGTTTAGCTGGAATTCTTCAGCTCCAGTGGCTGAGTTGGCTTTTGAGGCTGTGGAGAGGGCCTTGGCTGGACCAAGATGCTTGGTATACTCAGAGAGTTTGAAAACATGCAGGTTCCCTCTGAAGACTGTATCCTCCTCCTTCTATCATTCTGGTAGACAGGGACAGATGGTTCCATTAGGCTTTGAGACTAATCGACCTTCAAGCCCCTCGTCCAATTCCAATGTGCTTCACTTGGGAGTCCGAAGGCACAAAGGATCTGTAAAAGGAAGCATATCAACTCCTCTCCTGAGTCTGTTACTGAAGGCACCAATTCAGATGAGGCAGAAGGCTCCCCAAGATTTCTCCAAAGACATCTCCTTTGGAGACATCCTAGAATTGATGAAATAGCATGGGGAGATTGTCCACTGAAGCTCCTTCTTCTGATGAGTCAGTGTTTCTCAAAGCCTTTGGGTCTGGCCCTTCAGCATCCTGGGTGGTCCCCCCTCCCATTGCTTTTGTTAACCTTATCACTCAGAAAGCTTGGAAGGAGCCTGATGTGGCATAGCCCATCCCTAAAAAGCCAGAATTTTAGCTGCCCCCAAAGATAGAAAATTCTGGGCAAGGGTTTCCCTGTAGACATCATGGTGTTCACAGCAGTGTTTAAACAGGAACTACCAGAGGAGAGTTCTTCTGTCCATCCCCCTAACAGAGAGTTTAGGGCATTGGACAGACTGGGGAAACAAACATATGCTTCAGCCACATTCTTCGTCTGTGCTCTGAATTGTAGGGCTCACTTGACACATTTCTGGAGGGATTTAATTAAAGAACTTTCAAATTCTCTGGTGGGTATCTTACCAGCAGATATTCAAAAAGTGTGGCATGCCAGTTGTCTACCTTACAGTCCCCTTCAAATGTAGTCATAAAGCTGCTTTCTAATGCAACAGATGGTGTAGCCCACTTAGCTGATACTGACATTCCAATGCAACATCATGCCTAGATGTGACTTTGTAGAAAGCTTTAAAACATCCTTCATTAATGCCCCATATGATATTTCCACTTTGTTTGGACAAAAAGTCAAGGATACGCTTGCCAGAAGTGAACAGGACAGCAAGACCTTGTCTGCCATTGGAATCTATTTTTCAACCCCTCAAAGAGCCTTCCCCAGGAATCAAAGAGGGAGAAAGAAAAATGTGGTTAAAAAACGCAATATTTTCTCCTGGACACTTCTGTACATAGGCTTCCCAGAGGCAGAGGTGGGGGCAGTTCCACCAGACATCACCCCAGGGCCAGAGGTGGTCTGCAAAATCAAAATTTCCATGGCCCATTCACAGAGAAGACTTACGAGTGCCCTGAATGCTTGCCCGACCGCTGCACTCTGGAAGCAGTTGGGGAATGTTTCTCCTTACACCCTCAAGCCTGGCAAAACATTACTCAGAATAGAAGGGTGCTAAAGATCATTTGCAGAGGTTATGCAATACCCTTTTAAGAAACCTCAAGAGTAAAACAAAGGAATACCAACATTCCACCCAGTCAGTTTGAATCTGCAGCAACAGAGGTTCAGAGGTTGCTGATCAAAAGAGTCATCCAACCAGTACCCCAAAACCAGTTAGAATCCAGAGTCTACTCAAGGTTCTTTTTAGTAACAAAAAAGACAGGGGACCTGCGACCAGTGTTGGATCTCAGCAAATTGAATCAATTTGTGAAACAGAAAAAATTTGGGATTTTCACAATACAGTCCATTCTACCTCTACTCAGAAAGGATGATTAGTTGTGCTCTATAGATCTTCAGGATGCCTACTATCACATAAAAATCCAGCAGCAGTCCAGGATATTTTTCCATTTCTGGCTGGGAACCAATTAATTTCAATTCAGAACACTGCATTTCAGTCTCACCACAGGCTGCATTTTCTGATAAAGATGCATATACAAGAGCATTTATACTTCTCAATTTAGCTGGCTCAAAGGCCACTGAGTGGGAATGTTCATTTGTGTATGACATGCCGTGTATGCAGGAGAGGGGGAGAATTGCCATATTGTGATATAGGCTGAAAAGTGAGAAGACCCTGAGAGCTTAAAATGTAAATTTAGAGAATCTGAGTCCTCAAAAATCATCTCATTATTCAGTCGACTTTGAACTCAGTGAGACTTCTAGTACATTGGCCAGATCTGGAGGAAGAAGCTAACGACAGAGGTTTCAAAGGCACTTTCAGTAAGACTGGAAAGTGAAGCCTGGGACTGAGTAAAGAACGACTTAGGAGACTGAGTCTGATCTGAGAAACATTCAGAATCGACTGTATAGATACTTTTGGTGCCAGACCTGCAATAGCTATGGGGTCAGAAGACCATTTCTTAGCTTTCTCTGGACGATCCTTGGATGTCTTGTTTTTTTATTTCTTTTTAATTTTCTCCTTTTCTTTTGCTCTCTTTCTCTCTCTCTCTCTCTTTGGATCTTTCATTTTCTTTATCTCTCTTGTTGGTGGAAGGGGAAGATGTGGACACCTTCGGGTCCAAGGGCATTTTGAACACTGTCTGGGAAGTAGAAGGCCTTTCCAAATCAGTTTTTCTTTATTCCCTTCAAGGTGCCAAGGGCAGCACAGATAGAACATGTAGCTTGTAAGTTAGAGGGCCCCAAGATCTTGGGGAGAAATTTTATGCCTGCAGGAAGAGCACTTTTTAAAGCCTGATGACATCAGAACTAAGTACTTAGCTAGCTATAAATCTACTTATTTAAGAAGAAAAATTAAGAAGTTAAGGATACTAAAAAAGCAAACACACGCAAATATACTCATACACTCTGATGAAAAAAAAATACAGTAAATGTCTAAAGGAAAAACAGTACTCTATAAATGTATGCTAAATGAGAAGTTATGCACCTACCATAACGTTCCATGTTAGTTGTCTTCTTCTCGCCTTCTTTCTTGCTGGATGGGTTCGGAGCCGACCTTTGGCTCCGACTCGGCCTATACTAAAGCTTGAGAGCTATTTATACTGGCACGAGGCTACCCTATATCCCATAATGCTAAGCGCTAACTACCCAGATCTCGTTTGATAGCTGAAAACCATAGCAGTTTAGCTCTCCAAAAAAAGGAGGAGAGGAACCTCACTAGAAAGTCACCTAGACCTATAGCTACCAGAAAGGATAGCCTAGGGGTCAAGCTGAGGCAAGAAGAAGCTCCCCAAGGATCCTTTATGTCTGTCCAGGCTAGGGGGATGGGGGTGGGACGCAAGAAAGAAGGCGCGAAGAAGACAACTAACATGGAACGTTATGGTAGGTATATAACTTCTCAATGTTAAGTTGTCAATTTCGCCTTCATTCTTGCTGGATGGGACCGTGTCCCTAGCACCTTCACCCTGGGTGGCTCATCGGAACAGACTCTTGAGAACGGTGGAACCAAAATTAGCCCGGCTTCTGGAGGTCATGTCTAATTTGTAATGAGAGATAAAGGTATGAGGAGAGGCCCAAGTGGCTGCCGCACAAATGGAATCTATCTATCTAGCCTGAAAAGCTATTGAGATGGCTAATGCTCTGGTTGAGTGAGCCCTGGGCCTTGACGGTAGCTTTTGGCGTCTGAGCTGATAGATGAAAGTGATCACAGATGCCAGCCATCTAGAAAGGGTTACTTTGGAAACTGGAAGGCCATTCTTACCTGCTACATAAGAAAGGAAAAGCTGCTCAGATTTTCTAGTCTGCTTGGTTCTATCCAAATAATAACGGAGTTGACGATGAACATCCAGAAAGTGCAGTTTTTGTTCCGCTCTGTTGGAGTAGTTGGGGAAGAAAACTGGAAGATCAATAGTCTGGTTTAGGTTCGCTTCAGAAGAAACCTTGGGTAAAAAGGACAGATTAGTCCTGAGGGACACTCTGTCTTTATGGAAAACTAGATAAGGTGGACGAATGGAAAGGGCCTGAAGTTATGACACTCTTCTCGTAGATGTTATAGCGACCAGAAAGAGAGTTTTCCAAGATAGCAATTTCAGGGAGTAGGAAGCCGCAGGTTGAAAGGGGGGAAGAATCAAGGAGGTTAGAACCAAATTTAAGTCGCACTGCGGTGGGGGGTCCCTGATTGGGTGCTTAAGCAAAAAGATACCTTTGAGAAAGGTTTTACAAAGCTTATGGGACATGATACTGGAGTCCGAAAAGCCTGCATGAAAGTTCGAAATAGCCGCTAACTGTACTCTGATGATGGAGGAAGAAGACCCTGAGTGAAACAATTCGGCTAGGAAGTCTAGGACTGATTGGATAGGGGCAGTAAAAGGATCTATATTTCTAGCTCCTGCCCAGAAGGAAAAACGCTTCCACTTGCTGGCGTAAATCCTCCTGGTGGATGACTTTAAGGAAGCTATAAGTATGTCACACACAAAATGGGAAATAAGGGGAAGCCTGGCTAGGGTTGGAATTGGAGCAACCAAGCTGTGAGGTTGAGAGATTGGAGGGAGTGGTGCAGCTGTCCTGACTGATGGGTCAAAAGATCTGACACTGGGTCCAGATGCCAGGGCTGCCCCAAGAGGTAACGATGCAGGAACGGGAACCATATCTGAAGAGGCCAGTAAGGAGCAATGAGGATCATGGTGGCTCTCACGGTGGTAGCTTTCTGAATCAATTGAGTGATTAATGGAAAGGGGGGAAAGGCATACAGAAGTCCCTGGGGCCAATCGTGGACTAGAGCATCTCTGGGGGGGTGGCCGGGAAGAGGGAAGAGAGTGAAGAAGTCGTGGCACTTGCTGTTTTGAGGTGTTGCAAAAAGGTCGCAGCAAGGTTGACCCCAATTCTGAAAAATTTCTTCCACTATTGTTTGTTTGAGAGACCACTCGTGAGGCATGAGAATGGCTCTGCTCAATCTGTCCGCTATGATGTTGGACTTCCCGGGGATGTGCGTTGCTATCAAAAACCGCTGAGAGGAGATCACCCACTGCAAAAGTCTGAGAGCCTCTCGACACAAGGGATAGGACTTGGTTCCGCCCTGCTTGTTGATGTACCACACTACGGACTTATTGTCCGTCTGAACTGCAATAGTCCCGATAGGAAGAGAGTCCAGAAGGGCTTGCAACGCTAAAAGTACTGCTCTCATCTCCAAGACATTTATGTGCAGGTGGCACTCGAAAGGTTGCCATGTGCCCTGGACTGTCCTGCCCTGAAAATGCCCCCCCCCCCCCCGATCAGGGAGGCATCCGTTGTCACCGAGGTGACCGGGGGAGAAGGAACAAATGGTCTGCCCTGAGGGACTTGAGGGGAGACCATCCATCAAGAAAGGTGTTTCTTGCAAGACAGGGTTATTAAAATGTTGTGTGACATTGGAAGCTGTTGAAAGGACCACTGGGAAAAAAGCCTCCATTGAAGGATCCGCATATGAAAGCGAGCTAGGGGAAGTAGAGTAATGGCTGCCGCCATGAGACCTAATACCTTCAGGACAAACCTGGCTTGTATTTTGTTGTTCTGAAGAAGGATGTGAACATGCCTGCAAATATCTAAAACTCTTTGTTCGGTCAGTTTTGCGGAAAGCCGGACTGTGTCCAAGGTGGCGCCTATGAAGGTAAAAGACTGACAAGGCGACAAGGCAGACTTTTCAAAATTTATGAAGCTACCTAGCCCTTTGCAAGTATGAATGGTGTAATCTCTAGAGCGGAGAAGTTGACACCTGATGGTGGCAGTGAGGAGCCAGTCGTCTAGATATGGAAACACCTGGAATCCCTGACGTCTCAGATGAGCCGTAACCGCTGCCATACATTTGGTGAACACTCGGGGGGGCTGTAGTGAGACCAAAGGGCAGGGCTCTGAACTGATAATGACTGGTTCCCAGCCAGAAGCGGAGAAACCTCCTGGAGTGCCTGTGCATCTTGATGTCGTAGTACGCATCCTGAAGGTCTACTGAGCACATCCAATCGTCCTGACCCAGAAACGGTAGAATGGACTGTAGCGTGACCATCCGGAACTTTGTTCTTCTTACAGACCTGTTTAGTTTGCTAAGATCCAAAATGGGTCTCCAGTCCCCTGTCTTTTTTGGTACTAAAAAGAACTTAGAGTAGATTCCGGATCCTTGTTGGTCTGTTGGGACTGGCTGGATGGCTCTTTTTGCTAGCAGTTTTGATATTTCTAGTACTGCTTGTTCCCTTAGACTGGGTGGAACGTCTGGAAGGGGTCCTTTTGACTGAGTTGTGGTGTGGATAAATGGAATTTTGTAACCCTCGGATATGATCGACTGTACCCATTTGTCTTGGGTGAATGAAAGCCAGGCTTCTGGGTACAGTGATAACCTTCCCCCGACTGCCTCCGAAGGCGGACAGTCGGGCAGCTTCTCAGGGATGCTGGAAGGGTTTGTCAGAAAGAGACTCTCTGCTACCCTGATTTTGCAGACCTCCTCTGCCCCTGGGGCGGCATCTGTTATTGTACCCCCCCCCTGCCTCTAGAGGGGAACTGACCTCTTGCGTCAGGTGCGACCTCTTGTGGTTTACGGAACCACATCTTCCCACCCTTCTGACCCTTAGGGTATGGTCTAGATGGGGTGGAAAAACAGACTCCCATGACAGAGAGAGTCTTGCCTTCTTGCTCGCATTGGGTCAAAGTATCCTTCACCTGAGGTCCAAACAAAGCTGAACTGTCAAAGGGGGAATTAGTGAAGGATGCCTTAAAGGGATCTGCAAAGTTACAAAGCCGCATTCAGGCATGACACCTTAAGGCCACGCCTATGCCTGCAGCCCTACTCACCCCATCGGCCGCATAGGAAATAAGCCGAATGGAGGAGTTGACAATGGAATTCAGGGTTGCCAGCTGGGAATTTATTTTGTCTTGAGACCCCGCAGCTGTTGGATCCTGTAAGACCTCACCCACTTCTTTAAGCATGTCTCTTTGAAGGAGGGTGAAGTGGCACAAATAATTCAGCGAACGCATGACAAAGGTCACTGAAGAAAACATCCGCTTGCCGTACCTGTCCATAGTCCTAGACTCCTTGTTAGAAGGATGGACAGGTACTGAAGGATCAGCCAGTTCCTTCTTAGTGGCTGCAGCCACCACCATGGCATCAACCAGGACACCCTTGGCTAAAAACTGCTTGTCCGAAGGGGCTGTTATAAATTTGGAAGGCCTCCGTGGGGTAGGTTCCATCGTGTCAGGGGCCGTCCACGCCTTCCGCGCCACCACTTCCATGAGGGGGTCGAAAGGCAGAGACACCCAGGAGGTGGAAGGGCGAGAGCCAAAAGCCTCTAGGTAAACTGACTCATCCTCGGAAGGGTTAAGGGTAGACCAGTTCCCCCTCTGCTTCAGAATTTCAAGGATGTCTGAAAAGGAGACATCCTCAGAGGGTGACCGTGGGGACTCTTCCGACTCATCCAAGTCGGTGTCCGATGTGATGGACTCAGGGGAGTCCACATGATTCCTCTTACATTTCCTCTTCCGAGGGGGTTCCCCTGACGGATCAGGGGAAACCTCGGAAGAGGAGGATATTCCCAATGGGGAAACCTGAGGCGTTGGATCTCTACAGTCAGGAATGAGAGGGTGGGTAGAGACCGCAGCAGGCACTACAGAGGGAGGAGCTGAGGAAGCCGACCGTGGAGCAGGCACAGGGGCCAGCACGCTCCTCATGACTTCGAAGGTGCCCCTATCAGGCAGGGTAGAAGGTCCCCGCTCCGAAGAGATAAGGACTCCTCCCGGCACCAAGAGGGATGGCTCCGAAGCCGATGTCGGGGCCGAACTTACCAGTGCCGAAGCTCCAAGAGGGAGAACGGGGTCGGACAAGGGTCCGATGCCACTCGCCCCCTCGGAGCCGGCGAGGAAGTCTATGCGCCCGGATCCCTCCAAAGATGGGACCATGGAAGAGACCGGAGCTGACGACGGAGCCGAAATGTGAGGTATCGGCTCCGACGTGTCGACGGCCACGGCTCCCACAAGCTCCGGCTCCGAACTCAGAGGAAGAGTTGGAGGAGGAATCGAAGATGGGGTGGGGATAGTCACTGTCTGTTGAGAAGGGCTATGAAGCATTTGGGCTAGTGCCTGAGACTTAAGAAGTCTACTAACCACCCTCTCGAGGTCGTGGTCCAAGAGCCTGGAAGACCTGAAGGAATGGGTTCGATGACTCCGCTCTGAGAGTAAGGGAGACCTCAGAGCCGAGTGAACAGACTCCAAGGATGGAGATCTGGACCTTTTTCAGCTGCCAGACGGCGCCGACACCACTATTGGCACCGACTGAGTCCCGGAATCATCGGCTCCGATTCGAGCTGATGTAGAAGCCTGAATCTGAGGAACATCGACTCCAGCCGGAGCCGATGATGAAGACTGTGTCTTAGAAACATCGGCTACAGCTGGAGCCGATTAGACAGCAGTTCCAGAACCACCAGTTGAAGGCTCTGAGCTCAAAGCTGATGGCTTAGATGGCTTCGAAGGCTTCCCCGATGAAGACTTGGTCAGGGAACCTTCAGGCTTTAACAAGCCCCTCAAAATCAACTTATTTCTGCGTTCCTGCAGGACTCTTGGGCTGAACGCATGACAGACCGAACAAGAGTCCTGCAGGTGCAGAGGCCCCAGGCAATAAACACAAGAAGTGTGACCGTCTGTCAGCGACATTTTCTGACAGCACGAGTCACACTTCTTGAAGCCTGAGACCCTGGCGTCTTTTGACATCTTAAGAACAAAAAATTAAACACACACACACACACACACACAGACACCCTATTAACAGTAAAGTCAGTCACACAAAACAATAAACTGACAAGGCAGAATAGGCCCAAAGGCCTAACCTTATAACTAAGGGGATTAAAAAAGATCTTAAAAGGGACCAGAAGGGGGATTAGCTATAAATGGGAAGCTAATGGGATGGTCGCTAACTAAAACTAAGAAAAACCCAGACTAAAAGATAGCATTTTTTTTAAATGAAAACTTCTAACCTGAAGAGGTTAATAAACGCACCTCGCAGCTGTAAGCGGCAAACGAGATCTGGGTAGTTAGCGCCTAGCATTATGGGATATAGGGTAGCCTCAAGCCGGTATAAATAGCTCTCGAGCTTTAGTATAGGCCGAGTCGGAGCCGAAGGTCGGCTCCGAACCCATCCAGCAAGAATGAAGGCGAGATTGACAACTTAACATTGTATATTAAATCCTAACACTATCCGAAAGTTTTAAAGAGGAGGAAATAAAAACATTCACTTATCTTGAATAATGATGGAGCTCTCAGTCCATGCGTCTGGTTTCCACAAGCAGCAAATGAAATATGAGGGAATTCAGGCAGGAGAGGGGAACTGTGAATAGGGGAGAAGTCAGAGCTCTCAGATCCAAAAGCTTTGGTATAAAGTGCAAAGGTCAGATCCAGTCAGATCTGATAACCCACACTTTGAATCAGACAAAAAAAGACAACATCAGATCTTACGGTAACAGTAAATGTCTGAATACATCCATGTTGCAATATTGCTAACTAATGGGAAGTATCCTACTAAAGATACCATACATCCAACCAGTATGCCAAAGCTTGGGTGCCTTCCTCTCATGGTGTACATCTGATTCATGACTGCTGCATAAGAATACATGTTGGTACATAGGTGCAAAGGTCCTCAGAGCTTTCTTGCCTAAACAGAGAAAACTGAGAATAAAGAAGGAGTAGAATCTAGATTTGTGTCAGCATAGAAGAAAGGAGAGAAAGAAAGGTCCATTTTGGGCAAGGAACAAGGGAAGAAAGTAAGAAGGGGGAGGAGGGAGGGTGCATATACTGCAACAATGATCCATTCAGACATCTACTGTTAAAGTACGTTCTTCTACAACTGTACTGTGTCCTTCATTTGATCACTGTAGCAGATTTGCTCTCTGGAGGGAAGATTCACAAAGCTCTTATGCCAACTGGGAGGTTGACTGAGGCATAGTGTAATAGTTCAAAATACCTTGAAAAACAGACCTAGTAAAATGACTTCTGGTTCTAGAAAAATTATCTGTTTTGTAGTGTTTGATAAATGTGTGTATGGAAGACCAACTGGCTGTTTCTAAATAGTTTTTGAGTTCATACCCTTGAAAAAAACACCAGAAGAATCAATATCCCTAGCAGAATGAGCTTTGATCTGGCCTGGAAAGGATTTCCCATGAAAGTAATAACAAAAGGAGATAGACAAGGAAATCCACATGAGAATAGTCTGTTTTGAGACACAACAACCCAGCATTCTACCCTAGTAAGGGATAAACAGCCAATAAAATTTTCTGATCATCTCAAGTTTTGACTAAATAGAAATTAAGATGTCTGTGAACATTCAGCAAATGTAGACTTCTCTCCCATATTTTGAAAGTTGGAGAAGAATGTAGGCAGGTTATTAAACTGGTTCAAGGACATTTCATTGACAGCTTTTGACATAAAAGAAGGAACAGTCCTCAGGCATACCTTGTCCTTGAGAAAAATCAGAAAAGGAGAAGAAGCCATAAGGGCATGTAGCTCTGTCACTCTTTTTGCTGAAGTCAGGGCCACCATCAACACAGTCTTCCAAGTACAGAATTTTAAAGAAGCAGAAGAGGGCAGATCAAAAGGAGAAACAGCTAACTTCTCCAAAACATAATTTAGGTCCCAAAGAGGAGGAATATATTTTCTTGGTTGCTTGACACGAAGGACACCCTTAAGAAACTGACCGCAAAACATGCAGAAAGCAGTGGATCTTTTGGAAACAGATGGAAATGGCAGACAAAAGTGATTTTTTATAAAAGAATATGACAGTCCAGAATTAAGCAGCTCACACAGATACAAAAGAATAGTAGGAATATCCATTTGATAAGGGTCCTTTTTCTTTTGGCACAAAACAGAAAACCTCTTCCATTTGGAAATGTAAAACTTACTTGTAGTAGATTTTCTAACCTCCGGTAACACATGTAGCACCTCCTCAGAAAAAAAGTGCCTAAATGGTATTAAAGTCTTATCCAAACAGTCAAGTTTAGGGGTTTTAAGTTTGGATGAATGTGAAAGCCCTTCTGTTGTGTGAGCAAGTCCATCCTGTGGGATAACTTGTGGTGATTGCCCTTAGACAGGTGAAAGGAAAAGGGAGAACTAATGTTGCCTGAGCCAAAAGGGGGTCACTAACACCATATTTGGATAGTTTTTGTGTCTTTCGGCTTTTCCTGGTTAGTGGTCGCCACAGCGGAACTCCGGTCCGCTAATGATTGGCAGTAGATTTTTACGTGCCGAGGTGCCACCCCTGACGCACAACCTTCAACGAAGGTATGCCCATTCACGCATGTCTCCACACAGAAGACGCTCTAGCTGAGAATCGAACAGGACAGCATCTTACTGTGAGGTGACAACACTACCACAGCACCACCACCGCAGTCACCATATTTGCATAGTGCATCTTGATTTTGAGAAGAGACTTTGGATTTGGAGGGAAGGAAGGATATGTATAAAACAATTTCTCTTTCCTAAGAGACTGACAAAGCATCCATTTTCCAAGACCCTGGGCATGGGACTCTGACACAGAACAGTCTGAACTGGCTGGAGGCACACAGATCTATTCAGGAAATTCCCTACTGATTGATAATCTGCAGGAAGACCTATATGTTCAACATCAATTCTTGAGGATCTGCCATGGATCTGCTGATGGAATCCATCACTAAATTCATCTCTGAGGACATGTAAACTGACTGCAGGAAGAGATGGTTTTGGACTGAAATTTTCTGACTGCTAATTTGCAGAGATAATAGTATTTTGTTTCTTCTTATTCGTTGATGTATCACACAACTGTGGCATCAAATACTAGTGTTTGAAGGGTTCCTGGAGAGCAGAGATTGAAGAGCCAGGATTAGGGTTTTAATTTCTTTGACATTTATGTGGTTGTCCCTATCCTGTTATGATTATACACCTTGGACTTTTATGTTCTTAGAACCATGACCACCCCCCACTCCCCACCATTCCAGGTTGGAAGCATCTGTGGAGATTTATTTGTAGGGAACTCCAAGGTTGAGTGATATCTTGTCAATCCACCAGAAGAATTTCTTCGTGAAGGGTAGAAGAGGAGCTGGGAAGTTCAGGGGGTTTCAGTGCTGTGCCCAGATTGACCTGAGGTACCACTGAATTTTTCTCATGTGGAATCTGGCAAAATATATAATTCATATGGTTGAAACCATGTACCCCAGAGCTTTCAATATCTGTGTTGCAGAGGTCAAATCTAGTGGAAGCAATGTCTGGAAATAGGAATCAGAAACTGCATGTTGTCCTGTGGATGAAATGCCTTCAACATAAAGTATGTCTAGGTGGCATCCTTGGAAAACCACATCTTGAGGAGGTTAAAGAACATAGTTTTTACACAGTAGAAGAAAAAGATACATTGTAAACTTGAGAGCTTGAAGAAGCTTGTAGTTCAATGAAGCCCAAAGAAGAAAATCATCAGGAACTTTCAGAATGTTGTGATAAGGGCTAGGTGCTTTGTAAATAATTTTGGGCTATAGAAATATCAGAGGGGAAAACAGAAAATTGAAAATGAAACTGTGAAAGCACAAAGTTTTAAGAGCTTTCTGTGATCCTGGTATATGAGAATATGAAGATATACATCCATTAGATCGAGCGTCACCAGGAAAGCATGTGGAAGGACCATTGGTAGATGATACTGAACAGATATCATCTTGTATTTTGGCATAGTTAAGAAGGTGTTGAGGACTGATTAGACTAAAATGTGCCTGCAAGTGCCCTCCTTTCTTGGAACCAGGAAAAGTCTTGAATAGGAACTATTTTTCCTCTTGGAGAAGGGAGACTATTTCCATAGCTCTCTGACGTTACAGTTATTGCAATGTTGGCAAAACCAGGTGTCTTTGGTTTGGGTAAACTTAAGAAATTTCAGAATGGGATAGAGGGGGATGCCAAATTAATGTGCAGCCCTTCTTTACAATGCCGAGAACCCATTTGTCTGAAGTCTCCAACATTTTTAAAAGACTGAGAGGGGATTGGCCAAACTTGAAGGAGGGAGTGAAGGGAATAGCTGAGAATCACACACTGTACGATTTGTCAGCAAAGGAGTCCTTAGGTCCTTTGAAATCTTTTTCCCTTTATTTCATTTTGGGGAGCCTTTACACTTTTCCTGGAGTTTTTTGTTTTTTTATGAAAAAATGGTTCTGCCTTTGAGGGGTAGTTTCTTTGGAATTTAGGAACAGGTGAAAAGTCCTGCCTTATTTTCATCTTTTCTGTAGGTTTCTGAAAATCTCAGCAGCTGCTGGACCACGGAGAGTATTTACCTCTGTCTGATGTGCCATCCCTGACATCTTCAGAGAAACACTGCGGACATACAGGAATATCTCCTTAATGCACATGCAGTAGCTGCAAACCTGGAAGAAGGATCAGTTGCACTGTAACAGTATTTTATAGAATGTATTGATTCTTGAGTAGCAGAAGAGTAAACAAAAATGAGAAGATATATTGTCTGAGTCAAGAAAATCTGATATTAACTTACTCATATTGCCCAAAATGGATAAGTACCTGGACATATGTGTTTGGTAGTTAATGGCACAAAAAGAAAGTGTAGCAGAATTATACACTTTCTTTCAGTACCTGTCCATAGTTCTACTGTCCTTGTCATTGGGCAAGGCATCAGTAGAGTGAAGAAGCTTAGTTGCTTTGTTAGATTTAGTGGATATCACAGCTAGATCAGAAGTGGGATTTTTATACAGAAGCTTATAAATGTCTGGTACCTTATAAAACCTATCAGATTTCTTAGGGACTGGTGCTTGTGACTCAGGGTTCAGGTCAGCTGTCAAGAAAATGCCCTAAAAGGCCTCAAGATTAGGAGGGACAGCTAGGGGCACCCATATCCAGTAAGTCATACCCTTTCCTACTGAAAAAGTTGGATCATCTTTAAAATAATGTCCTCAAAGGGCAAATCTTCTAATGGGGAGTCAATAGAAAGAGCAACCTTATCCTCTGACTAAAATCCTAATGGAGAATGGACTTAAGAAGAGTAAGCAAGAGATTCTACCTCAGAATACAAATCCTCTTCCTCAGAAAATGTATCTCTTATCCACTTCTGAGGGGAAGAAGAAGCAGAGGAAGAAAAGAACTAATGAGATTTTAAAGACAGAAAAGCTTTAAATACCCCCTGAGAAAAATTATACCACTCTTTCTGTGGGCCGGCTGGAGAAGACATAGTAGGAGAGGTATGCTTAGTTTTCTGATTTCTCTTCTTAGGAGTGTTGGCAGAAATGAAGCAAGGATGATCCAGTCCCTGATGTACCACTGTAAGGGTACCAGAGACTTCCTCTTGGACAACAATCTGTGGAATGCCCTTGGTCCATCAAACATAATCAGTCAAGGTTCCACTTTTATGGCCTTACCAGCCATCTGATTAGTAGTATAGGATGTGCTTCGTGCTCATCAGATGATTTATAAAAATCAATGCATACCAAGATTATATATTCCCTATTCTGAAGGAGGTATGGACCTCCTTGAAATTGATTATATGTATAGATCAGCAATCATGGGACTGCATACATATCGGCTAACCTCACAAGACTGAAACATAGTGAAATTTTTGAAACATGAGAATAAATCTAAGATGACTTCCCTTCTTAGTCTAGCAGAAGTATATCAGCATCAAGCAAGACTGGAAATCAAACCAGAATTAGATAAAAATCAGGCAGCAGTTGAATGTGCCAAAAAAAAAAGAAAGAATATAAGGTGAAGGATCAGATAAGATGGCAAGAAATATGGAAAATGCATAAATATAGTTGCAAGTATAGAAAATTCCTGGAACAACCTCATGTTGATCAGGAATGGTTAAGGAAAGGCGAATTCAAACCAAAAGATGAAAGGTTAATATTGGTGGCCCAAGACTGTAGACTACATACACACCGGTTTGCAAAGTCCATTGAACATGTGGGAGAAACAGACAAATGTAGGTTTTGTAAAACAGAATTGGAAACAGTAGCATACCTCGTTGCTGGTTTGGACACTCTAATGGCAGAAGGACTGTGTACTGAAAGGCATAATAATGTGGCAAGACTGTTGCACTGGGGATTGTGCAAACATTATAATATTGAAGTAGCTGAAAAACACTGGAAACATGAGCCACAAAGCATCACAGAAAATGATGAAGTCTACATCACATAGGATCACTCATTACTAACAGTTCAAAAGATAGATGCGAGAAAACCAGATATAGTCGTCCATGAAAAGAAGACAAAAGTAGCATTGATTATTGAAATTGCTGCATCCAGTGACTACAGTTTCCTACATACAGAGAGACACAAAGTCACAAAATATCAGGATTTGCAGGCAGAAAAGCAATGTGGAACAAAGATACCCAGACAGTTCCAATAGTAGTAGGAGCAATGAGTCTTATAAAAAATAATCTACAATCGTATTTAGATATGTCACTGATACATGTAACTCCATACAACCATTACTGGGCACATTGGGGGTACTGCAAAGAGTACTCCTGGCTAACATCAAAGATTGAAACAATACTAATTTTATGAACTTTAATCATTCTTTAACTTAGGAATGGGGATCATTCCCATCATGGTATTAAAAACCCAAAAGATTTGGAGAAATTAAAAAATAGGATGTGCTCTCAGGCTGCACCTTATTGGACTTTGACAAGGTCACAACAGTGGGAGCAGCAACAGCAGCAAACAGGTGATCTGAGGGTGCATTATGTACTACAACAGAGACATCCAGGTCCAACCAGCTAACCAAAACTTCTGAAGGTCTTGATCTCTTAAGTTTCTTAAGCTACTGTTGAGGGATGTCCAACTATTACGATTCAGAAGCCATCCTAACTCATACAATCTGATATTCTAAGTAAATTTTAAGAGAGGCTAAATGTCTCCTAATGATTTTTTGGGTAGAAAGATTTACAAACAGAACATTCCTTAAAGTTGTGATTACGACCAAGATAAAAAAAACTTTTAGAATGTTTGTCTTTACAGGCAGCTGCCTACCACATTCAAACTGACTTCTCCTAACTGACATGAAAATATCAAAAATATCAAAAGTTTAGTCAAAACTTTTATGAAAACAGGAAGGATTCCCAACAGGGATACTTACCTGCCCAGTCACAATGGAATTGGTACAGGCTGTATGGCTGACAGACCGAATTGACAGACATAGCCCCTCTTCTTAGGCTAGTGTAAAGAAAGTCCTGAGGCACTTCATACCTATACTTCCCTTATGTACCAGCATGTATTCTCAGTTTTTAGCCATGAGTCAGACATATGGTGTGAGAGGAAGGTGCCTAAGGTTTGATATACAGGCAGGACGTACAGTATCCTTAGCAGCTTTTCTATCAGTGGGCAATTCTGCATCAGTGATCAATTGAAGGATATCTTTGTGTTCTGACAATACATATTAAGCAGCTATTTAGTTACTATTTTTATTAATCTTACCAATATAAGTTCAATAGAATTACAGGTTATGCAAACATTGTTGTGAATGCTCAAGCACACCTTCTTGGGGCATGCGTTTTTATACAATCTGAGCAATAATAAAGAACACAAAACCTCCTTATGGTCTGCCATCTCATTAACCTAGGTTTTCCTGTCTGATAATATGTTTACTGAGTTTAAAAAAATATATCCAAACAGTCATAAAGAAATGGATTTTAAAATTGTGACTACAATGACAACAGTTATATCAAATAAAAAAAAAAAACATCTGCCAGCAGCTCCTTGCTACCACATCAGAGACTGAGGTCTTCATTGTTTCTCCCCTTAGGCTAACTAAACAAAACATAATCTAGGTTACATCTGACTTACACAGCCCAGAGTCAGCTACAATAAAAACCTAAACTGATAAGGTATTAGCACTGAGCTAAAGCTAGATGCCATTTTTATTTGCTATATCTGCTGTAATTGTAGTCAGACTTTAAAAATGTATTTCTTATGCTTGGTTTCTGTTATGGTAGTAATCACAGGACCTAGTGGTAAAATCTATAAGAAATTTGCCTTTCAGGAAGTACTCGTGGTGGGCTTTAATATCATATGGTGCACCATAGTTAACACTGGTACACAGTAAAAATTTGGATGAGTTACACAGCAAGTATAAAGTGTAGTGTGTTGTTCAGGAAAAAAAAACAGTATGTAATGACCTGTTTTCTCATAATGGTAATACTGAGAAGTTCAGAGCTGTCATAGATCTCATAATCCCTCAACTGAGAAATTCCAAATCCTTGCAGGGTCAAATCAAACACATATGTACCGCAATATGCCAAAAATGGTTTGAGAAAGATGCATGACTGCCACAATATCTATTTAAATATGTTGACAAAAATCATTTACAGAAGTAAGGCATAAGTATAATGAGCATTTGTATTCTATCTTATCCATACATATGCACACATAATTCCAAATAAAAGTGTCAAAAATGTTGAATTTTACCAAAAGCACAATGATGACCAGTATTATTTGTCTTTCTAGTACTGCCAGCAACCATGAGTCTCTCTAGTAGATGGTCCAGACCGTCATGACGCAATACATATCCAAATGCTGATGTCATCATCTACAGGTGCTGCATGAAGTATTTTGATGCTAACATCAGTGATATATGCAAATATAGAATGCAGCATTCAATTAAGGCAATCTTTAATGGCTGACTAGGCATCTGTAAATTCAAGGCAGGCCTGTCTTGTTTTGCCATCCTGGAGGGAGGAGATGCTCTAGGAAAAAGAAGTTATGTCTTACCATAAAGTTCCATCTATATTGTTGATCCTCGTTCAGTCATTACGCATGGGTATCGGTTCCGACCTTGAAACCGAGCCGGCCATTTTCCAAGCTCGCGTCAGCATTTTCTAAGCACTCGAGCTAAACTCTTACCCATAATCCCCCTCTCCCTGTTACCTCAGATTGAGTTTGCAAGCCAAAAGAAGGTAGAGGCTACCTCTGGTCAAATAACCTAAGAGAACCGGATGGTGTGATCCACTAGAAGCCATAGGAGGGGAAAGGAGGGAGGGTCATAATGACTGAACGAGGATCAACAATACAGATGGAACATTATGGTAAGACATAACTTCTTCATCTGATATTGTTAATCCTCGTTCATTCCTTACGCATGGGACAGAGTCCCCAGCTACCTCTATTCCTGGGAGGCTCTCATGGAAGGACATTCCTGAGCACCATAGAACCGAAAGATGCTCTTCCCCTGGAGGCCAAATCCAATTTGTAATCATTGATGAAGGTATGAGGCGTAGCCCAAGTTGCAGCTGCACAGATGTCATGTAAAGAAGCTCTGCCACCGACCTTGTTGAATGAGCTTTCATGGTAGTAGGCAACGAGATATTACATTGTGTATAAATGAAGGTCACACAAGTCCTTCAACCATCTAGCTAATGTGACCTTAGCAACAGCAGATCCTAATCTAGGTCCAGAAAAGGCCAAAAATAACTGGTCAGATTTACAAAAGGACCTAGTCCTGTTTAAGTAAAAGTGGATTTGCCTGTGGATATCTAGGGTATGTAGGCAGTACTTTCCTCTGTTTGAATGATTGGGAAAGAAAACTGGCAATTCAATGGTTTCATTAATGGACATTTCAGAGATCACTTTTGGCAAAAATGATGGATTAGTTCTCTATCTCTATGAAAAATTAAGTATGGACTCTACATAAAGCTTGAAGCTCAGACATACGTCTGGCAGAAGTAATGGTGACCAAAAACAAGGTTTTCCATGACAAAGGCTTGAGGTCGCAAGAAGAAGCTGGTTCGAAGGGTGGCATTGTCAGAGCTTGTAGAACTAATGATAAATCCCATGGTTGAATAGGTTCTCTAAAAGGTGGCTTCAGATGATTCACACCTTTTATAAAGGTCTTGCACAATTTGTGGGACATGAGAGAGGAATCTTGGACACCCTCATGGAAATTAGAAATTGCAGCCAAATGAACTCTAATGGTAGAGGCTGATAGACCCGATTGGAAAAGGTCGGCCAGATAGTCTAGTATTATCGACACTGGTGCTGAGAAGGGAGCTACTTGTTTATCTTTCAGCCAACAGGTAAATCTTTTCCACTTGCTCAGATAAGTAATTCTAGTGGAAGACTTATGAGATGCAATGAGAATGTCACGTACTGGTAAAGAAAGATCATTCTGCCTGGCAATCAAGGGAATTGAAGTAGCCAAGCTGTGAACTTCAGGCCGTTCAAGTTGGGATGAATTAGGTTCTGTGGATGTGAGATCAACTCCGGGGTTAGATGGAGAATCCATGGTCGATCTAGTAGGTGAGGCCAAAGGAAGGGGAACCAAATCTGTCAAGGCCAATATGGTGCTATGAGGATCACCTTGCTCTTCAACTGACAGGCTTTCTTCAGAAACTGGGGAATGAGGGGAAAGGGTGGGAATGCGTAAAGAAGACTCGAGGGCCAATTGTGGACTAGAATGTTGCTGGGTGACTGTCCCAGAGGGGGAATCAGGGCGAAGTAGTTGCTGCATTTGTAGTTGGTCGGGGATGCAGAGAGGTTGCAGCAAGGACGGCCCCAGCGGTGAAAGATCTCCTCCGCTATCAAGGGATTCATGGACCACTCGTGAGGTTGAAGAATGCACCTGCTGAGTCTGTCTGCTATCACGTTGGAACTCCCGGGAATGTGGGTTGCTAGAAGAAAACGGTTGGTAGCCATCACCCATTGCCATATCCTCATGGCCTCTCGACAAAGGGAGTAAGATTTGGTTCCACCTTGCTTGATCTATCAGACCACCACCATGTTGTCTGATTGAATTACAATCGTCCCAGAATGCAGCAGGGTATGGAAAGCTTGCAACGCCAGAAGCACCGCCCTCAGCTCTAAAACATTTATATGCAGATGGGCCTCCAGTTCAGACCAAGTGCCTTGGACTGTCTGTCCCTGACATAGCCCCCCCCACCCCATCAGGGAGGCATCCATGGTCACTGTGGCCTTGGGTTGCTGGGGGAGAAGGGGCGAGACCATTGTGACAGATTGTGTGTCATCCACCAATTTAAAACCTGTTTGCTCCTGTGGGTTACTCAAATCATGGCGGAAAGAGTATGCTGAAAGGGATACCATTGGGTGAGCAGTAGCCATTGTAGAAGCCTCATGTGAAACCTGACCAGGGGGACAATGGTGATGGAGGCTGCCATGGAACCCAACAGCTGTAGAACCGAGTCAGCCGTGGATTTCTCCCTTGAAAGGATTGGAATCAGTTGTTGCTTTATTCTTAAAATTCTGTGCTCTGGAATGGTAGCTCTGCAGTTCTTTGTGTCCAAGATAACCCCTATAAATTCTGTCGACTGAGATGGTGTGAGATTGGATTTTTGCCAGTTGATGGTTATGCCTAGCCTTTGTGCAGTGAGGAGAAAGTATGCCAGGGCTTCTTCTAGTAGATGTCTGGTGAAGGCGGAAATGAGCCAGTCGTCTAGGTATGGAAACACCTGGAATCACTGAAGTCGCAAGTGAGCTGTGACGACTGCCATGCACTTTGTGAACACTCTGGGAGCTGTAGAGAGTCCGAAGGGCAGTACTCTGAAATGGTAGTGACTGGCTCCTGCACGGAAGCGCAGAAATCTTCTTGATGGCCTGTCCACTTTTATGTGGTAGTACGCATCTTGAAGATCTATCGAGCACATCCAATCGTCTTTTTCCAAAAGCGGGAGGATAGACTGTATTGTGACCATCCAGAATTTTTGTACTCTCACAAACTTGTTCAATACACTGAGATCCAAAATTGGTCTCCAGTCCCCAGCTTTCTTTGGCACCAAAAATAGTCTTTAATAGAATCCGGATCCTATCTGGTCTGGAGGGACTATTTGGATGACTCTCTTTCTTAGCAGCTTTTCTATCTCTAGCGCTGCTTCTTCCCTTTGACTGGGTGGAACGTCAGGAAGGTTTTTTGAAGGGACAGGAGAAATATCGAAGGGGATATGATAACCTCTGGTTATAATCCTTTGTACCCAAGAATCGGTGGTGATGGTTAGCCAGGCAAAAGGGTACAAAGAGTAACGACCCCCAACCACCTCCAGAGGAAAGGAGTTGGGCCGCTCTTCAGGAGCACTGGTAGGGTTGGCCAGGGAAAGAGTCCCTGGAACCCTGGTTACGCGGACCCCCTCTGCCCCGAAAGGAGCGTCTTCCCTGTGAGTTTCCCCCTCTGCCTCTAGGGGAGAACTTGGCCTGTGTGTCATGGAAAAGACCCTGAGATTTCTTGAACCATATCTTCCCACTCTTTTGGTTTTGGGAGAAAGCACGTTGAGGGGAAGAATAACGGACACCTATGGCAGAAAGGGTCTTACCATCCTGTTCACATCTGGCCAGTGTGATTTTAACTTTGGGTCCAAACAATGAAGTGGCCTCAATGGGAGCATTAAGAAAGGAAGCCTGAAAGGGTTCTGCGAAATTGCACTAGCGCATCCAGGCTTGTCGTCTCAAGACCGCAGCTGAACCCGCTGCTCTAGCTGCTCCTTCTGATGCATGAGATATCAGTCGCATAGAGGAGTTAGATATTGACTCAATGGTGGCCAGCTGAGAGGCCACTTTGTCATGGACCTCATCAGACATGGCACCAGCCAATGTCTCAGAGAGCTCAGAAATCAGATCCTTTTGAAGCCTGGTAAAGTGTGCCATATAATTCAGGGACCTGATAGTAAAGGTCGCTGATGCAAAGGTGCACTTCCCTATCCTGTCCAGGGCCCGGGATTCTTTGTTAGGCAGATGGACAGATCCTTTTTTGTTGCGGCCGCCACCACCAAAGCATCCACAGGAAGACCTTTTGACCAATGGGGATCCGTAGCAGGAGGGGACAAAATCTTATCTGGCCTCCAGGGAATAGCTTTGATGGTGTCAGGAGCCTTCCAGGCACGCTGCACGATAAGCTGGACAGGTTCATCGGCAGGTGGAGTAACCCAGGAGGTAGGGGGCTGGGTGCAAAAGGCCTGCAGGAACACAGATTCCTCAGAGGTCAGATTAGAGGACTGCCAGTCATCTCTCTGTTTCAGGATTTCGAGGATATCAGCAAAGGATACCTCAGAGGGTGACAGAGGAGATCCTTCCCCCTCATCAAAATCTGTGTCTTCAGTGAGGGACTCCTCTGTGGAGTCCATGTGTTTCCTCTTACACAAACTTTCCCGGTGGATTTCCTCAGCGGGAGAAGCTGGGGAAGACAGCAGGAAAGGGGTTTCCTGTTGGAATATGTCCTGAGGCCTTTGCACCCAGTGTCCACTTGGTGCGACTTGTGAGGGGGCAGAGGGATAGACAGTCCAGTATTGCCAGCAGCAGTGAAAGCCTTCTCCATCAGTTGGAAGGCTGGTCCACCTGAAGAGGAGTGAATGTCCAGGACAGGGGTCACCCCTCCCCTAAGTGGCTCAGCCTGCCGACCCGGAGTCCCCGGATGGCTGTGTGAGCAGCAAATTATGCGTGTGACAACTGACATCCTGGGTTGTAGCAAAACTTTCCTGCCACGAAGGCAACTGTGGTTCCATAGAGAGATCCATCAAGGGAACCGCAGAAGAGGAAGACTGTGCTATATCCATGGACTTCAAAGGCAATGAAGGAGGTGAATAAGCAGGGGTCTTTGGAGATGGGTGATCACCTCCCAAGGAAGGATAGTTTCTGGGGGGTGGGATACCTCTGGCCAAGAGCAGCTGAACCACAAGACGCAACACATCATGTTCGGAACAGCTTCTAGTGGACCTCTCGGAGACTGAGGGAGAAACAGGCCTGTCCACAGAAGAGGCAAATTTGGTGCCCATCTCACCAGTCTGCACTGAGAACAATGGTGCAGAGAGAGACTGGACTATGGGTGTCTGCACCGAAGAAGTCATCGGTGCTGAGGTCATGGTCTGCACTGACACAGGGATCGGTGCCGAAGTGGTTATCGGTACTGAAGCTGGAACCGACAAAACTGGAGTCAACAATAAACGCATTGGTTCCGAGTAAGATGTCGGAGCCGACGTGGTCAAGGTCTGCGCCGACTGAGCAGTCGGTGCCGATATAGTAGTAATAGTCTGAACCAAGGAGCCCCTCGGTGCTGATATAGTGAAGGCTGCAGGAGAAGACGGAGCCGAGATCACTAATGAAGCTGAAGGCCTCGGTGCCGAAGGTCTAGGCACTGAAAGCACTTGGGCTGACTTGAGTGAGCTCCGGAGCCAAAACGTTAGCCTTTTTAGGTTTTGGTTGGTGGGAGTCCCCAGCCAGGGATGAAGGCAAAGATTTAGCCTTGGTAGGAACATCCAAAATTTTCTTAAGGGCTCTAGGAGGGGTTGAGGCCTCCGACCCAGAAATATCCCCTGAAAAGGGAGATTTAAGAAGTCCCTTCAGCAACAACTTGTTTTTCCTTTCTAACAAAGTTCTATTAGAAAAATTTTCACAGATAGTACAGGGCGGGTCAACAGATAAGTGGGACGCCCCCAAACAATAAACGCACAAGGAGTGTGCATCAGATGTAGGTAATTTGTGTCCACAATCAGAACACTGTTTAAACCCCGGACTACCTTTCTTATCTGCCATGATAGAAAAAGTAGATAGTAGAAAAGGGTACCAGCAATGGTACAAAAGAATACCCGAAGGTATGAAAAGAAGGGAAGATTACCAACGATGGTAAGGGTAGAAATACCTTGCGGTAAAAAAGTAGAGAAAAAAGAAGAAAAACTCAAGAAAATATGGTCGCTAAATGCGACAGGGTAAGAGACTTTTCTAACAGGAAAAAGTAATATAAATGACTATTTGACAACAAATAATGAGAAGTTATGTACCTACCATAACGTTCCATGTTAGTTGTCTTCTTCTCACCTTCTTTCTTGCTGGATGGGTTCGGAGCCAATCCTCGGCTCCGACTTGGCTTATGCCAAAGCTCGAGAGCTATTTTTACCGGCTCGAGGTAACCCTGTATCCCACAATGCTAGGCGCTAACTACCCAGATCTCGTTTGATAGCTAACACTATAGCAGGTTTGCCCCCAGAACAAAGGAGAGAATGGCATACTCATGTAGATAGTCATCCCAAGAAAAAGATAACCACTGGAGACCATAGTGGGAGAAAGGCAAGGCTCCTTAGGATCCTAACGGTCTGTCCAGGCTAGGGGGTTGGAGGGTGGGATGCAAGAAAGAAGGCGAGAAGAAGACAACTTACATGGAACGTTATGGTAGGTACATAACTTCTCAATGTTAAGTTGTCAATCTCGCCTTCATTCTTGCTGGATGGGACTGCGTCCCTAGCACCTTAACCCTGGGTGGCTCGTTGGAACAGACTCTTGAGGACTGTGGAACCAAAGTTAGCTCTGCTTCTGGAGGCCATGTCCAATTTGTAATGAGAAATAAAGGTATGGGGAGAGGCCCATGTGGCTGCCGCACAAATTGAATCTAAGGGCAACCTGTCCTGAAAGGCTATAGACATAGCTAAGGCTCTAGTTGAATGGGCTCTAGGTCTTGAAGGAAGCTTTTGATGCCTCAGTTCATAGATGAAAGTGATGACAGAGGCCAACCATCTAGAAAGGGTTACTTTGGAAACTGGAAGGCCTTTCTTCCCTTCATCATAAGATAGGAAGAGCTGGTCAGATTTCCTAATTTTCTTGGTTCTATCCAAGTAGTAACGGAGTTGGCGATGAACATCCAAGAAATGCAACTTTTGTTCCGCTCTGTCAGAGTAATTAGGGAAGAAAACTGGGAGATCGATAGTCTGGTTTAGATTTGCCTCAGAAGATATCTTGGGTAAAAAGGAGGGGTTTGTTCTGAGGGACACTATCTTTATGGAAAACAAGATAAGGAGGATGAACGCAAAGGGCGTGAAGTTCTGAGACTTTCCTCGCAGAGGTTATGGCTACTAGAAACAAAGTTTTCCATGAGAGTAACTTCAAGGAACAGGAAGCCGCAGGTTCAAAGGGAGGGAGAATCAAGGAGGTTAAAACTAGATTCAAATCCCACTGTGGTGGGCTTGAGTACAAAGATACCTTTGAGGAATGCTTTACAAAGTTTATGAGACATAATGGAGGAGTCTGCCAAGCCAACATGAAAATTTGAAATGGCCGCTAACTGGACTCTGATAGTGGAGGAAGAAGAACCCGAATGAAAGAGTTTGGCTAAAAAATCTAAGACCGATTGGATAGGAGCCACAAATGGGTCTATGTTCCTAGATTTTGCCCAGAAGGAAAAACGTTTCCATTTGCTGGCATAAATCCTCCTGGTAGAAGATTTGTGAGAAGCTAAAATGATGTCATGTACCGAATGGGAGATAAAGGGAAGCCTGGCTAAGGTTGGAAGTGGAGCAACCAAGCTGTGAGAGTGAGAGAGGGGAGAGATTGGTGCAGCTTGCCCGACTGATGGGTCAAGAGATCTGGAAATGGGTCCAGATGCTAGGGCTGCTCCAAGAGGTAATGGTGCAGGAACGGAAACCATATTTGTCGAGGCCAGTACAGAGCAATGAGGATCATCGTGGATCTCAAGGCAGTAGCTTTCTGAATCAACTGAGTGATTAATGGAAAGGGGGGAAAGGCGTACAGGAAACCCTGGGGCCAATCATGGACTAGAGCGTCTCTGGGAGGGTGGCTGGGAAGAGGGAAGAGAGTGAAAAATTTGTGGCATTTGCTGTTCTGGGGTGTAGCGAAAAAATCGCAGAAAGGCTGACCCCATTTTTTGAAAATTTCTTCCACTACTGACTGCTTGAGAGACCACTCGTGCGACATGAGAATGGCTCTGCTCAGCCTGTCTGCTATGACGTTGGACTTCCCGGGGATATGCGTTGCTATCAGAAACCGTTGAGAGGAGATCGCCCACTGCCAAAGTCTGGGTGCTTCTCGACATAAGGGATAGGACTTGGTTCTGCCCTGCTTGTTGATGTACCACACTACGGACATATTGTCCATCTGAACTGCAATCGTCCCAATGGGAAGAGAGTCCTGAAGGGCTTGCAACGCTAAAAGAACTGCTCTCATCTCTAGGACATTGATGTGCAGGTGGCACTCAAAAGGTTGCCAAGTGCCCTGGACCGTCCTGCCCTGAAAATGCCCCCCCCCCCGATCAGGGAGGCATCCGTTGTCACTGTGGCAACCGGGGGGGGGGACGAAGGGTCTGCCCTGAGACACTTGAAGGGAGACCATCCACCAAGATAGGTGTTTCTTGCATGATTGGGTTATCAAAATGTAGTGTGACATCGGGAGCTGCTGGAAGGACCACTGAGAGAAGAGCATCCATTGCAGGAGTCTCATGTGGAATCGAGCTAATGGAAGTAACGTAATGGCAGCCGCCATGAGACCTAGAGTCTTCAGTACAAACTTGGCCTGAATCTTGTTGTTCTGAAGCAGGATATGAACATGTTTGTGAATATCTGAGATTCTTTGAGCCGTCAGTTTTGCAGAGAGTTCGACTGTGTCTAATATGGCGCCTATGAAGGTAATAGACTGACAAGGCGACAAGGCAGACTTTTCAAAGTTTATGGAGATACCTAGCTCTTTGCAAATCTGAATGGTGTAATCTCTGGATTGAATAAGTTGATGCCTGGTGGTGACGGTAAGGAGCCAGTCATCTAGATATGGAAACACCTGGAATCCTTGACGCCTCAGATGAGCCGTAACCACTGCCATGCATTTGGTGAACACTCGGGGGGCTGTAGTGAGACCAAAGGACAGGGCCCTGAACTGGTATAGTGACTGGCTCCCAGCCAGAAGTGGAGAAACCTTCTGGAGCATCTGTGCATTTTGATGTAGTAGTACGCATCCTGAAGGTCTATAGAGCACATCCAATGGTCCTGACCCAAAAAGGGTAGAAAGGACTGTGGCGTGACCATCTGGAACTTCGTTCTTTAAACAGACTTGTTCAGTCTGCTGAGATCCAAAATTGGTCTCCAGTCCCCTGTCTTTTTTGGTACTAAAAAGAACTTGGAGTAGATTCTGGATCCTTGCTGGTCTGCTGGGACTGGCTGGATGGCCCTTTTTCTTAGCAGTTTTGAGATTTCTAATACTGCTTGTTCCCTTAGACCAGGTGGAACATCTGGAAGGGGCCTGTTTGGCTGTTTTGGGGTGTGGACAAAGGGAATTTTGTAACCCTCAGATATGATCGACCGTACCCATGTGTCTTCGGTAAGGGAAAGCCAGGCTTTTGGGTACAGTGATAATCTTCCCCCGACTGCCTCCGAAGGTGGACAGTCGGGCAGCTTCTCAGGGATGCTGGAAGGGTTGGCCAGAGACAGCTTCTCTGCTACCCTGATTCTGCGGACCCCCTCTGCCCCTGGGGCGGCGTCTATTGTTGTCCCCCCTGCCTCTAGGGGGAAGCTCGCCTCGTGTGTCCGGCGCGACTCTCTGTGGTTTGCGGAACCACATTTTTCCACCCTTCTGACCTTTGGGGTATGGTCTGGATGGGGTGGAAAAATGGACTCCCACGGCAGAGAGAGTCTTGCCGTCTTGTTCACATCTGGTCAAAGTATCCTTCACCTGAGGTCCAAACAACGCCGAACCATCAAAGGGAGAGTTGGTGAAGGACGCCTTGAAGGGGTCAGCAAAGTTACAAAGCAGCATCCAGGCATGCCGTCTTAAGGCCACACCTGTGCCTGCAGCCCTACTCGCCCCATCAGCCGCATATGAAATAAGCCGCATGAAGGAGTTAACAATCGAGTTTAGGGTTGCCAGTTGGGAGTTGATTTTGTCCTGAGACCCCGCAGCTGTTGGATCCTGTAGTGTGTCACCCATTTCTTTGAGCAAGTCTCGTTGAAGACGGGTGAAATGACATAAGTAATTCAGCGACTGCATGGTAAATGGTAAAGGTCGCTGAAGAAAACATCCGCTTGCCATACCTATCCATGGTCCTAGATTCCTTTTTAGGAGGATGGATAGGTACCGAAGGATCAGCCAGTTCCTTCTTAGTGGCTGCCGTCACCACCATGGCATCAACAGACACCCTTGGTCAAAAACTGTTTATCAGCAGGGGCTGTGATAAATTTTGAACGCTTCCACGGGGTTGGTTCCATCGAGTCAGGGGCCGTCCAAGCCTTCCTCGCCACCACTTCCATAAGGGGGTCAAAGGGCGGAGACACCCAGGAGGTGGAAGGGCGAGAACCAAACGCCTCTAGGTAGACCGACTCGTCCTCGGAAGGGTTGAGGGTAGACCAGTTCCCCCTCTGCTTGAGGATCTCAAGGATGTCAGAGAAGGAGACATCCTCAGAGGGGGATCTTGGGGACCCCTCCGACTCATCCAAGTCGGTATCAGATGTGACTGACTCAGGGGAGTCCAGATGTTTCCTCTTACATTTCCTCTTCTGAGGGGGCTCCCCTGACAGATCAGGGGAGGCCTCAGAAGAGGAGGATGCTCCCAATGGGGGTCTCTGAGGCGTAGGATCTCTGCAGTCAGGGTCGAGAGGATGAGTAGAGACCGTAGCAGGCACTACAGTGGGAGGAGCTGAGGGAGCCGATGGAGGAACAGGCACAGGGGCCAGCACACTCCTCATGACCTTGAAAGCAACCCTATCAGACAGAGAAGAAGGTCCCCGCTCCGAGGAGATAAGAACTCCTCCCGGCACCGAGAGGGATGGCTCCGAGGCCGATGTCAGAGCTGAACTCACCTGCACCGAGGCTCCGAGAGGGAGAACGGGGTCGGACAAGGGTCCGATGGCACTCGCCCCCTCGGAGCTGACGAGGGAGTCACGGCATCCAGATCCCTCCAAGGATGGCACCATAGAAGAAATCGGAGCCGACGACGGAGCTGAAATGGGTGGTATCGGCTCCGACGTGTTGACGGTCCCGGCTCCCACAAACTCTGGCTCCAAACTCAAGGGAAGAGTCGGAGGAAGAATCGATGATGGAATGGGAATAGCCACTGTCTGTTGATAAGGGCTATGAAGCATCTGGGCCAGTGCCTGCGACTTAAGGAGTCTAGTAACCACTCTCTCAAGGTCATGGTCCGAAAGCCTGGAAGACCGAGAGGAATGGGACCGGTGACTGCGCTCCGAAAGCAAAGGAAATCTCGGAGCCGAGTGGACCGACTCCAAAGAGGGGGACCTAGAGTGCTTACTGGTCAAAGTCGGCTCTGACAAAACTATCGGAGCCGACTGAGATTTTGAAGCGTCGGCTCCGGCTGGAGCAGATGCCAAAGCAGGAGTAGCACCACTGGTCAGAGGCTCTAAACTCGGAGCCAACGATTTAGTGGGCTTAGAAGGCTTGCCCGACGAAGACTTGGCCGGGGAGCCTTCAGCCTTTAATAAACCTCTCAAAATCAATTTGTTCCTGCGTTCCTGCAGGACTCTTGGACTGAATGCATGGCAGACGGAACAAGAGTCCTGCAGGTGCAGAGGGCCTAGGCAATACACACAAGAAGTGTGACCATCTGTCTGACAGCACGAGTCACACTTCTTGAAGCCTGAGACCTTAGATTCCTTAGACATAGTGGAACACACCCAAACACCACACACTCACACTACAGTAAATAAAAAACCTAGTTCAGTCACAACACCACACCAAAGACTGAAACTACAAGTAATTTACCCAAAAAACTAACTTGGCCCTAAGGCCTAAATGTATAAGGGAAGGGAAGGGCCGGGGGGGGGTAGAAAATAGACCCAGAAGGTAACTATACAAGTTGGGTTACTCTAAGTAGGGGACAAGGGTATAAAGAACACTAACCTGAAATAAAAAGGGAAAAAAATCTTACCCAAAAAGCTGTCCTTCTTGAAAAATTACCAGAGCCGGCAAAAACGCAACCTTGCAGCTAAGCGGCAAACGAGATCTGGGTACTTAGCGCCTAGCATTGTGGGATACAGGGTTACCTCGAGCCGGTAAAAATAGCTCTCAAGCTTTGGCATAAGCCGAGTCGGAGCCGAGGATCGGCTCCAAACCCATCCAGCAAGAATGAAGGCGAGATTGACAACTTAACATCTATACTTAGCTCAAGAGAAGCAGCTTGATACGACCGAATGGCAACGCGGCAAACGAAATCTGAGGTAACAGGGAGAGGGGGATTATGGGTTTAGCTCGAGAGTTTGAAGCTGATGCGAGCTTGGAAAAGGTTCCGAGGTCAGAACCGATACCCATGCGTATGGAATGAACGAGGAATTAACAATATCAGATAGTGGGTTTTGACAACGTGATTATGATCCACAAAATGATTCTGCCTTGTAAACTCTATGAATCTATTAAATAAGCTGCTCTTCCTGAATCTTATATAAAAATAGAGAATAACCAGACAGTGCAACACACAACAGAATATCATGTTGGGAACTGCATTATAGTAACATCAACATTTACAAACTTTTATGGTTTCTGGCTGGTTGTCCTACCTCTCACATGTCCACAGACTGCAACAATGATCTATTCAAGCATCCACTGTTATGATAAGGTCTTACACCACTGTACAAAGTTCTTCATTAGATCACTGTTGCAGTATCGCTGACCTATGGAATGATTCCCAAGGGTTCCAAGAAGAACATTTGGAGGTTGTAGGAAAAGAGCTGGAGTCCAACAAACCTTGAAGAATTGTTCTGACAAAACCTGCTCTGGCTTGGAAAAGACATCAGTTTTGTAATGTTTTGTGAAAGTGAGAACAGTAGACTAGGTAGCTGCCTCTAGAGTTTAGAGTCAATGCTCTTGAAGTGCTATACTGTGCAGAAAGAGAAAACCACGTAGATATCTGTTTTGAAAATAGAAGGCACAGCTTTTTTCCTTCATTAGCTATATATAGCAGACATTCAGATTACCTGATAGTTTTTATTATGTCTAAACAGAATCTTGGTGTCAGCTGTCTGTGGACATCCAGCATATGAATGGGTTGTTCTCTTTTATTTAAGAACTGAGAAAGATTGCAAGAAGATAGATAGACCGATTCAGAGACAACTGCATTAGAACTTTCTGCATACAAGAAAGCTTAGTGCTGAGGCTAATTTTGTCTTTATGAAATATTAAAAAAGGAGGAATACACATGAGAGTTTGTAACTCAGAATCACTTTTGGCAGATGTTAAGGCCAGTAATAAAACTGTTTTCCATGTCAAGAATTTTAAAGATGGAGAAAAAGATGGTTTAAAAGGTATGCATTTAACTTTTCAAGAATATAATTCAGGTTCCAAGGAGGAGGATAGATTTATTAGAAGACCTTATTTGGGGAACACTTTTAAGAAACTGCTTGAACCCATGATATGAAGAGGGGGTTAAAATAAGCAGGCAAGGTGAAGTGGCTGACAAATCCTCCTTGATGGAGGTGTATTCTAGACCTGAGTTGAGTAGCTCACAAAAAATATTTGAGGATTTGAGCATAATGGGGACACCTACTTGATATGGTTTCTGTCTTCTGCTACGACAAGAAATAGAAAATCATTTCCATTTAGAAAGATAAGATTTTTCTTGTTACAGGTTTTCTGGGCTCATTTATTACCTGTAGCATGTCCTCAGAGTAAAGATGCCAACAAAAATTAATTTGATGTTATCATCCAATTTGTGAAGTTTAACGTGTTTCGGTTCAGATGAATAAGAGATCTATTTTGTTGTGTAAGCAAACCCATCCTATGTGATTGCCTATAGACAGGTGAAAAAGAAGGAGAACCAGTGCTGTCTGGGCCATGAGGGAGTTACCAACAGCATCTTTGGATTGTCCTTCTGAATTTTCAGAAGGAATGTTGGTATGCGTGGAAAGGGAGGGATGACATACATGAATTTCCCTTGCCAGTGAAAAAATATAAATTTTTAAGCTTCTTTTGATGGAAGTCTGATGCAAAACAGTCTGAGCTGTTTGTTTAGAGTGGAGGCAAAAAGATCTATCTGTGAAGTTCTCCACTGATGCACAATATGAAGAAAGACCTCTCAGTTCAGCATCCATTCATGAGAGTTTGCCTTGGATCTGCTCAAGAAGTCTTCAAAAAAAAAAGTTGTGATGAATTCCAAAGTTTCAAGCTATCATAGCAAGCCTGCAAAAGGGATAGGACTTTGCTCCCCTCTGTTTGTTGATATACCACATGACTATGGTATTGTCTGTTAGAATTTGAAGAGGTCCTGGCATCCAGAGGTAATAAAGAGTCTGAAGGACAAAGAACACACCTTTAATCTCTTTGACATTTGTAATTGCTCTTCTGTCATTTTGATCAGACTCCTGAACTTTGATGCCTTTTTGAAGAGGTCCCACATGCAAGATCTGAAGCATCCATTAATAATTTTTGTTTGTGGGGATGGTACATAAAAATGTGGCCCTGTACTGATTTTCAGCTTCTTGATCCACCAATCTAGGTCAATGGCAGTGCTGCGACCAAATTGATTAGAGGTACCACTTCCTCACATGGAGACTGGTATACATGATCACTTGAAATGTGGATGCCATGAACCTCAGGGCTCTCAAAATCTCTCTTGCTGTGGTCATTTGAAGATTTGTCAAGGTTAAAAAATAGTTTGCAAGAAACTTAATTTTTTTTCTAGAAGAAGGAATATCATTATGTTAGAGGTATTTAGAAGTCATCTGAGGCACACCAGAGACTAAGTGGGATTCAGAGTAGATTTATTGATATTCAAAGTAAATCCTAATCGAAGAAAGAGAATGGTCATGAAATGTAAGTTCCGCAGAATGTTTTCAACAGAATAGGCCTAAATCAAACAATCATCAAAGTATGGATAGATATGGATATCTTGGATCCTACAGAATGCTTTGACATGAATTAAGCATTTTGTAAAAACCCTTGAGGCTATATGTAAACCAAAAGGCAAATCAGTAAATTGAAAATGATCCCATTGCACAAAAATCTTTAAAAAAATGTCTGTACTTTGCATAAATATGGATATGTAGGTAGGCATCTTTCTTGATCCAAAGTCACTAAGAAATTTTGGGGAAGACGACAGGAAAAAGGTTTTGCAGGGTTAACATCTTGAATTTTGGAACTTTCAGAAAGGTGTTAAAGAGGGATAAATCCATTATTGGTCTGCATGCTCCGTCTTTTCCCAAGACTAGGAAACGTCTGGAATACAATCATTTTACTATTTGAGAGGGGGAGAGAGGTTCTATTATCTTCTGAAAAAAAGATCTAAAAGAACAGGAAAAGGAAGATATTGCCGATTTGAGGGGACCTAGGGAATCCCTGAAACGTATTGGTGAGAATCCCAGCAAAGTCTATACAGACATAAAGGGTCTGATGTTATTGTTTTCCAAAATGTGAAGGGGAAAAAAAAGAAAAAGAGAAAGTCTCCTTATCATATCGGGTAGGGTTGGCCATGGTGGAGGGAGTGCGGATAGAGGATAAGCAGAAGTTAGCATTTTCATCAGGAAAGGATCTTTTGGATTCTTTGAATTCAGTGCTGGATTTGTCCTGCCCTTTTGTTGTCTTTCTTTTTTGTTTAGAATGTTTTTTTTTTTGTGATCTATGAAAGAACAGTCCATATTTGGAGGGGGGGTGTTCCATTGAAAGTTATGAATGAAGGAATTAAACAGCTGTTTAAAACTTTGCATTGTCTTGCCTTTAGTTTCTGTAAATTTCACCAGAAGAGGTGGCAAACAGTTTATCTTTGTCTAAAAGTGAATCAAGTAGTTTTTCTTTAACATCATCAAATAGGGAATGCAGCCTGAACCACGCATACCTTCTGAGGACTGAACAGGTAACAGCTGCTCTAGAGGAAGCATCATCAGCATTATACCCATATTTGATGGAATGCCTTGCTACTTGAGGGATGCATTAAGCATGTCCTGTAAGGGGAATTAAATATTAACATTTTTTTTAATTATCACCTGGCACAAGTATATTAGTAGAAAAGAAAAAAATGTAAACATTTCTTCCATTTACACACATTATACATTACATTACTTGTTTTCTTTCTTTATGCCAACTGTCCAGCTTTCCATAAATTGCTTACTTCCTGCCTTCCCTTAAACATCATTCTCCTGAACATTATTCTTAATGTAGTGTTCTCACAAATTCCATTTATTTCTATGTAATTTGCTCATTCCCTTTCTAAAGATCCCTTTTCCATTTCATTTATTTCTTTTACAATATTCAATACTTCAAATACAGTTGGTTTAGATTTTTTTTTCCATTTTGTAGAAACTGCTTTTGGCAGCCAACATAATTACACTTAAAAGATCTTATTATGTCAAGGCATTTTGGATCCTGTATCCCAGCTGAAAATAATAATTTCCTTTGTTGCAGGCATTTGTTCTTCCAATATGTCTGACAGAGTACTCGTTAGGGAATTTTTTAAATCTGCCAACTCGTTACACTTTCAAAAATATGTTCTCATTTACCATTTTCTTCCTCATCACAACTCCAACATTTGCTATCTACCAGAGGAAAAATTCTTTAAAATTTATTTGAAGTTAAAAAATGGCTATGAAAACATTTTGAAGCAAAGACCTTAAAGCTTCTGTACTTGGTTGCATACTTGGGAGCCCTACATATGTCCTCCCATTGTAAATTGCTTTTTCAGTCTCTCTTCCCAGTATTTTGGCACAAAGCCAAATATCACAAACAAAACATGAACAAGCACAGGAATCTGTCTAGTTCCAACCTCACCATCACAACTGTTGAGAAAAAAAACAAAACAACAGAGAAACTAGTGGTCTTAAAACTTCATTGATGAGCTCAGTCACAATAATTTTCAAATATCACGAAAGTCAGGCAGTGTTCCAAAGCAACAAGCCTTTATTCGTCACAGACAAGTGATCCTCAGTAACATGTCTGTGACGAATAAAGGCTTGTTGCTTTGGAACACTACCCGAGTTTCATGATTTTTGGAAATTATTGTGGCTGAGCTCATCAATGAAGTTTTAAGACCACTAGTTTCCTTGATTTTATTTTTTTATCTTCCCAGTCTTTTCTAACCTCCTCTGACTGATTATAATAGTTATCATGCAATATTTTATATGTCCTACTAATTATCCCCTTTTTAACAGCAGCCTCTGTTCCAGATTCAATGAAAAATTCCACCAGAGCAGGTCTTTCATGTACAGCCCCCTATCCCTTTCTCTTTGCCTATACTCTGATATCAATTCCTGATAGGGAAGGCAGTCTCTAGCCTGCAGTCCAAACTTCTTCTTGGCCTCATCCCACTCTATTACATTTCCCTCTCAAGTTATTTGCTCCCAATACCTTTGTTTCTTTGCCAGTTTTCTCCTATAAATTCCACCTCTCTTGCCTATTTTCTGTACCTCTACTTGCAGTCACCCTTATTGGCAAAATGTCCTTTCTCCTTTCCCATGTTGGCTTAGTTCTTAGACTACTTTCTGCAGCTTTATGACTATAATATTCTGTATGGTGGTTACTATTCTGCTTAAGGAGCTACATCCAAACTCCCACTCTCTCCTTATTTATAGAACTCCATCACCCATCATCATCCCCTTCCAATCTGAATAATACCTTCTGCTTGTGTTCTATATAGGAGCCTTAACTGTGTAGCTCTAAAATATCCCTTCAAATCAGGTAATCCTAAACAACCTTTTTCTATTGGGAGGATCAACTTATCCCATTTAACGTTATCCCTCTTTACCTCCCAGATAAAGCCTTTCAATTCTTTATTAATTATTGTCCACATCTTATCCTCTGGTTGATAAAAATATGCCTGACCTGTATACAAAACTAAAGGGACTAAAAAAAAATCACTGCTTGTATCTTACTGTCTATATTCATAAATAAGAGCTTCCATTTTCTCAGCTTTTCTATGATCTTCTGTTGAGTCTCTTTCCACACTTCCTTAGCAAACATAATATAAGCCTTTTTAATCCATACTCCTAAATACTTCATCTTATCATGTCCCCACAAATATGGGTATTGCTGATGAAACTCCTGGGTGGGTACATAACTTACAGCTGCAGTCTTTGTTTCATCTTCATTAATTTTATATCCCAAAAAGACCTGAAAATGGTTCAGAATGTTCCGCAAATATGAGATGTCTTTTCCAGATTTATCAAATACAAAACAATATCAACTGCAAATAAAGCCACCTTTTCTTGATTAGCATATAATTATAAAGTTACATTTCTGAGTCCCCTATTTTATTTCCCAATAGCTGTAAATATGAACCAAATAACAATGGGGAAAGAGGACACCCCTGCCTGGCTCCTCTGTTCAAACGCAGTTTATGAGAGAAAAATCCACCCACTTGAATTCTTGCCTATGATACTTCATATATCCTCCTAGTTAACCTTATTATTGTAGTCGGGAATGCAGATGCTTTCATTGCCTTACTCATAAAATCCCAGCTTACTCTGTTGAATGCTTTCTCTGCATCAAGACCCACAAACAACAGCAATATTTTCTGTATTCTGTTTCTCTCGGGATCATTACTGTTCTATTAATCTTTTCAAATGTTTTGCCTCCCCTCCACAAAAAACACTGATCAATCTCTATCTATTTTAGCAACATCTTTGCCATTCATTTAGCTAGTACAAACATAAACAATTTATAATCTTAGTTTAAAACTGAAATGATTCTATATGAAGCTGGGTCTGAGGGGTCTTTACCCTCTTTGGGTAATATAGCCACCACAGCTTTCTTCCAAGATGATGGTGTTTCCCTCTTTTTAAAATACTATTAAACAAAGTCTTTTAGATCTTTATCACCTTCTTCCCTCCTAACTTCCAATCTCCACAGGAATACCATCTGTCTCTGGAAACTTCTGTGATGATAGGAGGTACTGCCAGCCATGCCAGGAGAAACAGGGCAGTGGATTTACAGCATATGCCAACACAGCTAGTTGGAATTTTGTAAATAATTATATGTCATTTGTATGTCAAACTGATTTGTACAGATGCTTGTGCTGAAAATGTATTTGTGAGGTTTACTTGTGTTAAAATATATCAACAGTGCGTCGTGCTGGAAGGAAAAGAAATATGCATGTGTTATTGTCACTAAATTAAATGTATATGTTGTAACATCACATACCGGAAGTGAAGAGGTTAATCTTAATCCACTTGACTTTGCAAAATATATCTGAAATTAAATTACTTTATAGGTTAAGCCATAAAGATGTTATCCCACAGTTTTGAAGGGAACCAGAGACGCAATGTCTGTGCTAGAGAATAGCTAGTAGCTCCTGTAGAAAGACTGAAATGGTTTTATGGTTTTATGACTTGCAGCAGCTGCACTACATCTAAGCAAAGCTCTATCTGTGTGTATTGTAGCACACAGGTGCTAAACCTTGATAGCTTCTATTGATGGGGATAGTACGGTAAACAGAGTCAGATAACCAGATGTACATGATGTCATTCTGTACAGAAATAATGTCTAATATTAGGGAAGGCTGAAGTCTCAGAAGCATTCTGCATTCTGTCTTGGATCTGACAACAAGAACCATTCGCCCATCTTGTCTTGCTCTATTCAGTAAGTAGGAACGGTAATTCTTTTAGTCAATCAGGAATAGATATTGAGATTAGCCAAATACTGTTTTTTTCTATAACTGTGTGAAACTTTCCATCACTGTTATTTTTAATATTCCTGTGACTGGATCTCTGGTGTTTACTGTAAATAGATATTTAGTATTTTCATTTTCTTTTATTATTTATTATTAAATATATTTAAACTTCTCATTCTGGCTGGTTCTTTTAGAAAAATATTTAAGTTCTGAGAGTATTTGAAGATATTTATTTGGTGATAATTCTGGCCACTCCTGAAAGCCTGGCTGTTTGGTCAACATTACCATTTGTATGAAATTTAACTTGCATACAGTATAACTGGGTACCCTTGTAAGAGCCTTAAATAAGCTGGCAGGGGTTCTGATGACAGTGATAACTGCCTTATGGTCTGGGCAGAAAGGGGCACAACAGGTGAATATGTGCCAGCCTTTCCTAGGTGTGTATGTGTGTGTGTGTGTGTGTGTGTGTGTGTGTGTGTGTATGTGTGTGTGCAAATCAAATATCCAAGAGTGTGTGTGTCAGAAGCTTGGAGCAGGGATACAAAGCACTAGTTTCACAGAGAGAGTGTGGGAAGACTTAGCTTGGAACCCCAGCTAAGGATTCAACTCTAAGCTGTGCCAGTGGGGAGTCTTATTGGGGGTCTGGACAGATATGGAGAGGAATCAGCCCCCGGACTGAGCATGTTCCCTGGGTGCTCTTAAGGGAAATCGTGCTTGATGCGGAGAGGTCTGTATCTGGAAATACTGAGTGTATCCATTGTATTCCAAATGAGCATCCCTCTCCAGTCTCAGTGGTAAGCATTCAGGCTCCTTGCCTACTGGCCCAGTATGGGGACCCCATATATTGGTGGTAGTGATGGGATATTGAACTTCTGTAGCCTGTCTCATTAAAGGTGCACATTCTCTCAGCAGCCACATAGTCAACATTCAGAGTTTCATATCATAACAGTTTTTATTTATTTTTTTGTTAGTTTAGTTTAGTCAGGGTGAACAGGCAAAAAATGTTAGTAGAGGATTACTGCAAGCTGACAAAGAACCAGTTGGCCAAGGTGTGCAAAGCCGAAGGACTGGTGTACATCAACCTGACTAAAAAGGAAATGATTTCAGCATTGGTCACAGCTCAGACCAGCATCCAGGAGGATACCTATTTTGGTGATGGGAATTTGCAGCCCTCAGAAACAGAACATTTCAACTTTTCTTCAGAGGACTTAAAAATCTGTCTGGAGTTAAAGAGACTTGAACTGGAGGCCAAACACTTGGAATTAGAATCAGCAGAGAGACTGCAGTTTTTGGAGGTTGAAGAAAAGGAGAAACAGACGGAACTAGAATCAGCAGAGAGACTGTGGTGTTTGGAGGCTGAAGAAAATGAGAAACAGTGTCAATATTTGAGGGAGATGATGACTCTTCGCCAGGGTCATGAAGGTAATGGGGACGAGAATAGCTGAACCCCAGAAGCAACAAAGGTCAGTAAATTTCTTCCACAATTTGCAGAGGATGATAATTTTGATAGTTTTATTCATATATTTGAAAGAGTATGTAAACAGTATAATGTTGGCCAATGGCTCTGGATATGGTTCCTGACCCCCCTTACTCCATGGTAAAGCTGTAACTGTTGTTTCTAAATTGTCTGATATTGATTGTTTAAGCTATGAAAAAGTCAAGGTTATATTACTGAGTTAAGCACATATTTTCATAGGTGGATGAGTGGGTGTCAGGTCAGCACTTCTGAAGGGCTGGCAGACCTTTTGGTGAGGGAACAAGCCTTTAGCACTTTGCCTGAGGACATGAGAATCTGGTTGGCAGACAAGAGTGCAACTCTGCAGATCAGCTGAGGAAAAAGGTGGGATCTCTACTTAGCAAGCAGGGCATCACTGCACAGGAAAGGGATACCCAGTGCTGCACATGAATATAAGGTAACCCATGGTGGGCAGCCAAAACTGCCCCAATAGAGTCCACCAGCAAAAAGGGAAGCCACTAGTTCAGGTACACAGCCAGGATCAAGGATTAAATATTTTAAATGTAACCAGTGGGGCCATGTAGCATATAGATGTCCACAGAGGCAAGGTGGGGAACAAAAGGCTGGGGAGCTAGCAAGTGAGAATAACAGTATGCCAGTAGTAAGTTGTCTGGAGACAAGTGGAGTACCAAACTATCAGAAGAGGTTATATCCTATCCTAGTGGATAGAAAACAGGCCACTGCTAAGAGAGACACAGCCTCTGACTTAACCATTGTGGAGCCTGCAGTGGTTAAAGAGGGAGCAGTACTTGCTTGGGCAGTCCACTCCAGTCAGAGCTTTAAGAGGGAACCCATTCCAAATGCCTTTAGCTAGGGTTCACCTTGACTAGGAGGGTGGAAAAGGAAGCAAACAAGTAGGTGTGTTTGAGGATATCCTTGCAGATGTCTTGATAGGGAATGATTTTGATAATGCAGTACCTTGTGTGCATGCAATTACATGTAATCATGCTTGGAGACACGCATGTGGGTCTGGTAGCCTGAGGGAGACCCAGACAGACCTCATACCAGGGGTGGCAAGGTGGCTGTTTCAAGGAGGGAGCTACCATGTAGTAGTGTTCCTGAAGGTGAGCCACAGCTGCTGGTAGGTATTGATGTTCCCTTGGACAGAGTGACTGCAAGAGCAGAGGTGAGTGGTAGTATCCAGGCTGACAGAGAGGCACCACTGTCAGTAGATATCAGGCTTCCTGAGGAAGAGGAGCTGGGAAAAGTCACAAAAGTAGAGCTGAGATAGGCTCAGCTCTCAGACCCTACACTAATAGGCTTGAGGGGAGGTGAGTGGACCCATGAGGAAGGGCTTGAGGGTGAGGTAATATAGCAGTTGGTAGTGCCTACAGCCTACCATCTGGCACGTCTAGCTAAGCATTGAGAAAGGGTGTATAACCTGAAAGCTTTGTGTCGTATAAAGGTTCTTTTGCTCAACAGTGGTGTTTTTTTGGTGGACATTTGATACAGCTGTTTGGTCTTTACTTCTAGCTATAGCCCATGACATTCCTTTTGCAGGTCATATGGACATAAATCGTACTGAGAGATGCATTATGCAGAACATTTATTGGTCTGGGATTGCAAGGGATGTAACAGGGTACTTCAGGACCTGTGAGAAGTGCCAGAAAGTAGGCAAGGCAGGAGACAAAGTCAAAGCTCCTTTGATGCCTTCGCCTGTGATTGAGGAGCTATTTCAGAGGGTAGCAATGGATAGTGTGGGGCTTCTGAGTACCCCAGGTTCCACAGGGAAGAAGTATATCTTATTGTTAGCTGATTATGCTACTAGATACCCTAAGGTAGTGGTTCTGTCCTCCTTCAAGACAGAGAAAGTGACACATGCTTTGCTAGAGATTTTCAACAGGGTAGGGTTTCCTAAGAGAAATAGTGACTGACAGAAGTGACAATTTCATGTCAGACCTACTTGCTTGTCTGTGGAAGCAGAGTGGAGTGTGTGTGTGTGTGTCTTTCGGCTTTTCCCGGTTAGGGGTCGCCACAGCGGAACTCCGGTCCGCTAATGATTGGCAGTAGAGTTTTACATGCTGGCTTGCCGGGCCTAACGCACAACCTTCAACGAAGGAACGCCCATTCACGCATGTCGTCACACAGTAGACGCTTTAAACGAGAATCGAACGGGCAACGTCTAACTGTGAGGTGACAACGCTACTGCAGCACCACCACCGCTGGAAGCAGAGTGGAGTAAAGCACCTAAAGACCACATCTTACTATCCTCAGACTAATGGTCTTGTGAAGAGGTTAAACTGTACACTAAAGACCATGATATGGGCATTTGCAGAACAGTTTAAGAGAGAGTGGGACAAATATTTGCCCCATCTGCTGCTTGCTTACAGAGAGGTACTCCAGGAATCCACAGGTTTTTCACCCTTTGAGTTGCTGTATGGACACAGCATGAGGGGACCTTTAGATTTGATTTTTGATGAGTGGGAGGGTGAGTGTGAATCCCACAAGGAGTCTGTTGTGGCATATGTCCTAAACCTCAGGACAAGGCTCAGTGAGCTCATGGGCTTGGCCCAGTGGAACCTGGCAGGAGCTCCAACAGCAGACAAACAAAGGTCAGGTATGAAAGGAATGTTGGAGCCAGAGAGTATTCTGTGGGGCAGCAGGTGATGGTGCTCATTCCTGTCAGACAGAATAAGCTGCAGGCAGCTTGGGAGGGACCCTTCAAAGTGGTAAGGAAGATCAGTGATATTATCTACTAGGCAGGAGTCAGGGGCACAAACTGTACCATGTCAACATGCTGAAACCTTATCATGACAGGGAGGCCCTGGTGCTATTTGCAGTAGGAGGTAGGAAGAGTCTGAGGGGGATTTATGTCTACAGTGAGCCAGCCAGCAAAATGACAAGTTACTATGGTGGAGCCTATTGTTGCAGGCATAAGATATGACAGTGCAGCACTGTAGGGGGGTTAGCAATGCCAAGGCAGATGGAATCTCAATACAGGGTATGGGTTAATGTATTCCCAGATAGGCTCATTCTTCTCAAGCAACTTTTCTCAAGGAGCACTTGAAAAACTAGCTTGAGTATTCAAAGGAGGGAGAGGTGTGATGATAGGAGGTACTGCCAGCCATAGCAGGAGAAATAGGACAGTAGATTTGTAACATATGCTAGCACAGTTAGCTGGAATTTTGTAAATAATTATATGTTATTTGTATATCAAACCGATTTGTTCAGATGCTTGTGCTGAAAATGTATTTGTGAGGTTTGCTTGTGTAAAAATGTATCAACAGTATATCCTGCTGGAAGGAAAATAAATATCAATGTATTACTGTAGCTGAAGTAAATGTATAAGTTGTAACAGCATATACTGGAAGTGAAGAGATTAATCTTAATCCACCTGACTTTGCAAAATATATCTGAAATTAAATTACTTAGGTTCATATGTAGGTACTAGGCTATTGGCCCTAGGGCCTATATAAGCCTAGCCAAACGGTACCCTGGCTTTCGCCACCCAAGAAAATGATTCTCCTGTGCCCTTGTTGAGCAGAGAAACATAAGTGATCCCCGGGGTGAATTTCCTATTTCTCATCCAATCATATCAGTTCATAGGTAGGGTTAAGTCATAAAGATGTTATCCCACAGTTCTGAAGGGAGACAGAGATGAAATGTCTGTGCTAGAGAATAGTTGTTAGTTCCTGTAGGAAGAATTAAATGGTTTTACGGTTTTATGGCTTCCAACAGCTGCACCACATCTGAGCAAAGCTCTATCTGTGTGTACTGTAGCACATAAGTGCTAAACCCTGGTAGCTTTTAGTGATGGGAGATAGTATGGGAAACAGAGTCAGGTGACCAGATGTACATGATGTCATTCTGTACAGAAATAATATTTTAATATTAAAGAAGACTGAAGTCTCAGCAGCATTCTGTATTCTGGCTTGGATCTAACAACAATTATAACTCCCAAATCTTGCCTTGCTCAATTCAGTTAAACAGGAACAGTAATTATTTTAGTCAATCAGGAATAGATAGTGAGATTAGCTAAATACTATTTTTCTATAACTGTGTGAAACTTTCCATCAGTGTTATTTTTAATATTCTCTGTGACTGAAACTCTGGTGTTTACTGTAAATAGATATTTAGTATTTTCATGTTCTTTTATTATTTATTATTAAATATATTTAAACTTCTCATTGTGGCTGGGCCTTTTAGAAAAAATATTTAAGTTTTGAGATTATTTGAACATATTTATTTGGTGATAACTCTGGCCACTCCTGAAAGCTTGGCTGTTTGGTCAACATTACTATTTGTTTAATATTAACTTGTACACAGTATAATTGGGTAACCATGTAAAAGCCTTAAAGTAGCTGGCAGGGGTTCTGTTGGCAGTGGTAATTGCCTTATAGTCTGGGCAGAAGGTGGCACAACAGGTGAATCTCTGCCAACCTTTACCAAGTGTGTGTGTGTGCAAATCAAATCTCAAAGAGTGTGTGCATCAGCTGCATGAAGTAGGGACACAAAGCACTGGTTTCACAGAGAGGGTGTATGAGGACTTAGCTTGGAACCCCATCTATGGACTCAACTCTAAACTGTGCTAGTAGGGAGTCTTACTGGGGGTTTGAACAGATATAGAGAGGAACCAGCCCCTGGACTGAGCTTTTTCCCTGGGTGCTCTTAAGGGTAGTTGTGCTTGATGCAGAGAGGTCTGCATCTGGAATTACTGAGTGTATCTATTTGTATTCCAAATGAACAACCCTCTCCATAGTCAGTGGTGAGGATTCAGGCTCCTTGATTACTGGTCCAGTGTGGGGACCTCATAACTTCCTTGCAGACTGACTATATATATCATAATTTTTAGCTCATCTCCTCATATCTTAGCTATTAGTTATTAAAACTCATTTTCCTTTAATCTTGGCATAGTTAAGTATTCCATAAATATCTCCATTTGTGCTCTTTCTTGGTTTCCACATTCCTCTGCTTTATACAAATTTTCATAACCTTATCTTTTTCTCTTTTATTTCTATCATAATTTTAAATTCCATTTTCATTTTATCCCACTCACTAGCTACCCCTTCTGAACAAATTTCTATCTTCTCTAATAACTCTTCAGTAATTTACATTACCTATTCCTTTAATTCCTCTCTTTTTAACAGGTATGTGGGAAAGTGCCAGTGTCTCATTTTTACTTCATTACCCTAAATTTTTATCTTAGTTTTTATCCAAGCATGAACTGAAACTGGTACTGGATATATGCTGAAGCTTTCTGTGAAATATAAATTCTGTCCTGTCTAGTCCCATTATATAGTACCTTGAGGAATAATATGAAAATTCTATCTGACTTCTAACTATTAATTTCACATTTTTAACACCAAATATTTCCATAAAATTCTTCAGAACTCCAACTTCTTATAGATTCATAGTTATGTGGTAGGCTAACTTACCTTATGGGCCATTTTAAGCCTAGACAATTTCCCTTTTTGTGCTCACAATAGCCCATCCTATTTGGTTGTAGACTGGCCTTACCTATCCCATGGTCGATAGTTATATATTACCTCTAATGAGAATAACTGGGATCATACCATAGATAATCTGAGGAGGAACCCATGCACTGGATAAAGAATTTAGTAGTTGCCTCTGTCCATTAGTAGTGCAAGGGAAAGTCCTAGTGTACATTTTTCCATCTGAAGCTCTAAGTTGTGCTTGAACTTGGACAGGGATGAACTTTGTTTTATGTGAATGGGGTGTCTGTTCCATAGCAGCAGTATTCTCTGCATGATATACCTCGCCTTCCAAACCATTCTGTTGATGTTGTAGAACAGGTTTAGATTCCTAGACCAAGTATTTCTGATGCCATCTGACTTGCTGATATGTGGTAAATCTGTAAGCAATGGTTCAGAGGATGCCTTGTGTGTCAGACACAGGTCACCTCTTTGCAGTCTGTAGGATACTGAGTATAGTGACAGAGCTATTAGTCGGTCCATGTGTGTCATGTTGTTTACGCCTTGTAGCCTTTTAGTAAGGCATCTCTGTGGGCGTTCCAGTTGTAACATGTGTCTGGACAGATACATGCTAAAGGGGGCATTATATTCAATGATTACCCTAATGAGGGGAGAGTAAAGGGGGAAAATGACATCCCTAGATCTAGACACAATCCCTTTGTTTATAACCCATGCAATATAGAAAAACTTTCTTACAAAAGTAGACACATGTTGGTCAAATGTTATGTAACTGTCCACATAAGTTCCCAAATCTTGAACTGGGTCAGCTCTTAGGACCATATTGTTCCCTGGGCTAGATGACTTCCCAAAGATATAATAATGAATTTTATGGCATTTAGTTTAAGTCAATGATCTTGGCACTAGTCATTTATTTCAGACAAACCTTCCTGCAGGATCGCTAAGTCATTTGGGGATTCAATGACTGTTCCTAGCTTGCAGTCATCTACAAACTTAATCAGCCAGAGCCCTTTGGTATTGATTTTTACTTCAGAAAAGTACATGCCAAACAGGAGAGATCCCAGCACAGAAACCTGGGGACTCCAATGGTGACTGTCTCTTTGTGGAGTAACTTCCCCTATTTTGATTATCTGCATCCTATTTGTGAGCCAGTTGGCAAGCCAGAATTTGACATAAGGGTTTATTCACAGTTTATTTAGCTTTTCTCCTATGCCTGAGTGGGGAATTGTGGCAAGAGCTTTGGCCAGGTTGAGGTATGCTTTGTGTACTGTTTTGCCTTCATCCGTTGCTTTGGTGACCTTTTCAAACAAAATCCACCAGGCTGAGTAAACGTGACCTGCCCTTGGTGAATCCAAACTGAGATGGGTCCAGTGTTTGGAGGTTCCCTATGTCCTGACTGATTAATTACATGATAAGTCTTCCCATGGCTTTGCATATAATGCTGATCAGACTTATGGGTCTGTAATTGCCTGATTCTGTGAAAGGTCCTCCCTTATGCAGGGAAATGACTGTAGCTGTTCTCCATTTGCTTGGTACAAAAAACATTTGGAGGCTGAGATTGAAAGGTGTTGTTAGGGATGTGGCTAAATTGTGTTTCATACTATTTAAGATGCATCCAGGGATATTGTCAGGACCTATTGATGCAGTATTTTTTGCTTTTGATAGCACTTTTAGGACTTGGTCTTGTGTGACAGCTGGACTTCAGATGGTTTCAGGTACATCTTGAGGGACAGACGCAAGGGAAAGAGGGGTAAAGTTACAGCTAAATTTATTGGCCAGTAGGTCCGCTATATTTTCAGACTCAGTGTAGTTAACATTGTTTACAATCAGCTCAATGAACTGCAGTGTTGTGCTTTTGAGATTACAAACATAACTAAAAAAATGCCTTGTGATTGTCTTTGTCTCAGGTAGCTATTTTAGCCTCAAATTTGGCTTTAATAGATTTTATTACGCTCCTGAGCTGTTGTTTATTTCATTGGCAAGGGCTCTAACATTCTAGGAATTACTCTTCTTACTTTGGGACAAAATTCTTTTCCTGTTATTATAAATCTTGTGGATATTATGGTTCCATCATGTGGGTTTCTTTTGGGGGTTTGCCCTGCACTTGCTCCTATAGAGCACAGCGTCATCTATGTGGCATCGGAGCAGTATCCTTCCTTCACCAAGAATGATGCCACAATATAGAGACAAGATGATCAGCTTTAACAAATGGCTTAATGTCTGGTGTCATTCTAAGGGGATCCAGTGCCTGTCTGCCTGGGATGACATGCTTGACAGGCCACGCTGCTTCGCAAGGGACGGCTTGCACATGTCACCCCTGGGATTCCGGATATTGGCTAAGGCTCTTGCCACCCCCATAGTGCCTTTTTTAGGCAAGGCTCAAATTCTAAACCTACCACCCTAGAAAACAAAAATGGGAAGAAACTGAGGGTAATGCTGCTCAATGCCAGAAGTCTAAATCTCAAAATGCACGCACTCGAGGCCCTTCTCAGTATGGAGAACATCGATGTCTGTGCTGTAACTGAAACCTGGTTCAAGGCTCCTGAGAGCACCCGGCACTATTAGGTTTTACCTTATATCATGCGTTCCGCCCCAAAACCCGGACCACACCACAAAAGGAGGGGTGTATCCATATTCATAAAGGATACCCACACCTCCAGGTTGGTGGCAACGCATAAGCTCGGAAACCATCCAGGTGCAACTAACCATAGGCAAAACTGCTCTACAAATTGTAGCATGCTACAGGCCACCCTCTCAAACTCAGGAACCCCACACAGCCTTCCTGAAGACACTGGAGGGTATAAATGTATCTCCAAACACCATCATATTGGGTGACTTCAACTACCCGAATATAGACTGGGAACATTACTCAAGCCCTAACTTTCTAGCCCAACAGTTCCTGGAGTTCATAAATTCAAATGCCATGGAACAGCTAGTCACTGTTCCCACGAGAGGAGAAAATATACTAGATCTCATTATCACAAACATGGGGACAAAGTGCTCCACACCGGAAGTATATCCCTCATTGGTGAGATCTGATCATAAACTAATCTCACTGGAAATCCACATCCCGCCCCACCCCAAACAAAAAGACCACAGTGAAGAACTTCTCTAAAGCAAACTTCACACTACTCAAGACTGGTGTGGTATCCTTCAAGGCCCCTGAGCCAGTGAAAACCACAACCCAAGCTGCGGAAGCCCTTACAAATGCCTTCTATGAACACCTCCAGGACTGCATGGATCAGGCAATCCCAAATAAAACCAAGACTCTTTCCACAAAGGGCAAACGTCCAGTCTGGTGGACCCCAGCCATTAACAAACTTTACAATAAGAGGAGAAAGCTATTACATGATAGAACAAAATCCATAAAAGGGAAGTCACCCCTGATCATTATTAGTAAAAGAATACGAACACTCATAAAATCAACTAAGGCCAATTTTGAGAGAAAAATTGCCATGGATTCAAAGGACAATCATAAGGCCTTTTTCAGCTATGTTAGGAACCTGGATGGAAACTCCCAGATATGCTCAGAATTAGTCCAAAATGATACAAAAATCACTGAACCCACAGACATTGCCAACATACTGGCAGACAGGTTCAGTGCAAACTTCACCCCCCTCTCCCCCCTTAAAGGAGAGATAACTATCCCAGCGGAGTGTAGCCTCCCAGACATCTCAAATGTGCAGGTGAAAGCTGCTCTCTCTAAAGCTAAAAACACAGCATCAATGGGACCGGATGGTGTCCCCGGCTGTGTGCTACACGAGCTAAATGAGGAATTAAACCCGCACATAAGGCAGCTGTTTAATCTCAGCCTTACCACAGGATACGTGCCCAAGGAGTGGCGTACGGCAACTGTGGTCCCACTCCACAAAGGCGGTGCCTCTACGGACCCTGGTAATTACCGCCCCATAAGCTTAACAAGTCTAGTCTGCAAAGCTATGGAGAGGATCATAATGGAGCTCATAAACAAAGATATAGGGGACTTGCAGACATTGAACCCGACCCAGTTTAGCTTCGTCAGGGGCAGATCATGCCTTTTGAACTTGGTCGACTTCTTCAAAACAGTCACCAAGGCCATTGATGAGGGAAAGGCAGTCCATACAGCCTACCTTGACCTTGCAAAGGCTTTCGACACAATACCCCACTCGGGTATTGTAGAAAAACTTACCGGCTTAAATGTAAACCCATATGTCACAAGATGGGTTGCAAACTGGCTTAAGGACAGAACCCACAGGGTTAGAGTTGCTGGCGCTATGTCAGACTCCAACCCGGTCACAAGTGGTGTCCCACAGGGCTCGGTCCCTGGCCCCCTATTGTTCGGCATCTACTTCTCAGAAGTATAGGCCAACATGGGAGGACTTTGGCTGACAAAGCTTGCAGACGACTGCAAACTGGACGCCATAGTGGAAAGTGCATCGGACACGGATATCCTTCAGAAGGGACTCACGGAAACAGATAGCTGGTGCCAGAGCCATGGCCTGAAGTTAAACGCCAAAAAATGTATAGTCATACCCTTCGGGAAAAATAAGGTAACCCCAAGCTACCATATAGGTGGCAATCCACTAAGCACAGAAGAGGTTATCAGGGACCTGGGGACCCAGGTTGACAGTGGCCTTTCTTTTGACACTCACGTTGCTAAAGTGGTTAGAAAGACCTTCTACATTGCCCACCTGATCATGAAGGGATTCACATCCAGATCTAGTGAGGTCATTGTTCCTCTGTACTCTTCACTTATCAGACCAATGATCGAGTACAATGCCCCATTCGGGATGTATCTCACCCGACATCTGCAGCAATTGGAGAGACCCCAAAAGTTCCTCACCAAAAGGATAAAGGGACTCCAAAATCTGTCATATGCTGCCAGATTGAAGAAACTCCAGCTCTATTCAGTCGCATACCGTCTGCTCAGAGGTGACATGTGCCTGACATACAAGGCCATGTCCAACCCGGAATTAATGGACATGCTCCACCTCAAAAAATCCAAATCCACCAAAACCACTAGAGCAAGCGACTTACACCTTAGCACAGATATAAATAGGACGTGCTGGAGGGATAGATTTATCACTCAGAGACTCCCTATGCTGTGGAATAAAATCCCGGTCCATGTGAGGCAGAGCACCTCGCTGGTTCTGTTCAAGAGAAATCTTGACCTGTGGATGGGAGATTGTAGGTTTACCCCGGGAATCATCTCTGTGTCACTGCTGGACAGAGGCACAACAAACTAATGGGCACAGTATTTTTTCATATAAGGGGTGGCGTAAGCCACAAAACTTTGGGCTAGGCTTATAAATGCTTATAAATGCCATATGAACCTATGAACCTATGTAGCTGTTTAAATGCTGATATAGTGTGATAGTATACATTTCTGCATATGTAGTGTAGTTAACTGGGTATGGTGGGGATCTGAAACTTGAAATGTATCACTTAATAATAATTAGTTAGTCTTAAAGAAATTTCTAAAGGTACCTTGGTGGAAGGGATCTCTGGTTTCAGTTTTATTTAGAAAGAGACTGCAATATGGTCAGACCTAACAAGTGATGGAGATATGCAAGGGATGGTGCAAGGTGCCCCCATATTAGTAAGGACAAGATCCAATATGTTACTTCCCCTAGTGTGTAGTAATTGTTCCAGGGCATTTGTATTGACAAAGTCCAGGAATCTCTGTACTTGTGCACTAGTTTAGATCACTTAGGAAAATGGTATTGTATTAATAATGAGTGATTCATCTAGTCCTATACATAGGTGTTGTGGCCTTCTTTTTTCATAGAGGGAGTACTAATTATCCCTCTTTTAACAGCAACTACTCTTCTAGATTCTACTAAAAATTCTACCAGTTCTGGTCTTTTACTTAGGATCCCCCCGTTTCTTTCTCTTTGCTTATACTCTGATATCAATACTCGATAGGGAAGGCATTCTCTAACCTATAGTCCAAAAACATTCTTGGCCTCTTCCCATTTTATTACCTTTCCCTCAATAATTATTTGCTCCCAGTACCTTGGTTCCTTTATCAGTTTTCTCCAATAAATTCCAGACCTTCTTGCCTATTGTCTGTATCCCTAACTGCAAACATCCCTATAGGCAGAATCTCCTTTCTACATTCCTGTGTTGGCTTAGTTGTTAAAATACTTTCTGCTACTTTATGAATATAATACTCTGTATGGTTATTGTTATTCTCCTTAAGGATCTGCATCCAAAACCCCAGTCTCTCCTTGTTGCTTGAACTACCCCCCCCCCCCGTTTCATCATTATCCTTTTCCACTTTAAATTACAGCTTTCTGCTTGTGCTATTTATAGCAGCCTTAACTGTGTAGCTCTGAAATATCCCTTCAAATCAGGTAATCCCAAACCACCTTGTTGTATTGAAAGGATCAGCATATCCCACTAGACTCTTACCACCTTCCCCTCCCAGATAAAACCCTTCAATTGTTTATTAATTGCTATCCAGAATTTCTCCTCTGGTTAATAAAAACATGCCTGACCTGTGTATAAAACTAAAGGGACTAAAAACATTTTGACTGCTTGTATCTTGCTATCCATATCCATAACACAGAGCTTCCAATTTCTCTGTTTGTGTATTACCTTTTGTTTAGTCCCTTTCCGCATATCCTTAGCTGCCATAACAGAATCCTTTTTAACCTATACTCCTAAGTACTTCATTTTATTTTGTCCTCGTAAATATGGATATTGCTGAATCACTTTGTGGGTGGGTATATAGTTTACAGCTACAACCTTTGCTTTATCTTCATTAATTTTGTATCCTGAAAAGACGTAAAACTATCTCAAAATATTCCACAATACTGAAATGTCCTTTTCTGGTTTTATTATGTATAAAATAATATCATCTGCAAATAAAGCCAGCTTTTCTTGACTACCATACCAATTATATACTTGAATTTATGAGTCCCTTATATTCTTTGCCAATGGTTCTAAATATAATCCAAAGAATAAAGGGGAAAGAGGACACCCTTGCCTGATTCCTCAGCTCAAACAGAACTTATCAGAGAGGAACTCACACACTTTAATTTTTGCCTCTGGTCCCTCATCTAAACTACTAATCAACCTTATAATTTTATCAGGAATGCAAATTCTTCCATTGCCCTACTCACAGAATCCCAGCTTACTCTGTTGATTGTTTCTCTGCATCAAGACCCTCCAACAGTGGTATTTTCTTACATGATTGCCTCCCCCTCACAAAATCACATTGAGCCGTATCTATCAATTTTGTCATCCCCTTTGCCATTATTTTAGCCATTATAAACATAACCACTTTATAATCATGGTTTAGAATTGAAATGAGCCTATATAAAGCTGGATCTGATGGATCTTTACCATTTTTAGGTATTACAGCCACCACTATTTCTTCCAGGATGTTGCTGCTTCTCCTCCTTTTAAAATACTGTTAAACAAAACCTTCCAGATCTTTATCAATATTTTTTTCTGTCCTAGCTTCCAAATTTCCACAAGAATACCATATATTTCTGGGGACTTTCCTGTAGATCGGGTATACATTGCCATTTTTATCTCATGTCCTCCTATCCTAACAGTTACTAATTGAGCCTCATCTGCCTCTAACTTTGGCATATTTAATTCCTCCATATACATTTTGATTTGTACTTTTTCTTGATTTCCATATTTCTCTGCTTTATACAGATTTTCAGAAAATTTCCAAAATATTTCTAGTACCTGTACAGGACCTCTGGTTATCTTCCTTGTTATAGGCTCCCTAAACTTGGCAACAACCCTTTTACTTTCTGTTGCCTCAGTCATTGTGCTAAAAGTTTTTGTGCTCTGGAGTTATTATCAAAAAATAGTTGCTTAACAACAGTCTTTCTAAACTCATGCATATTGCATATTATCAGGGTAATCTCTTATTTCCTATTTAGCATTCTGTAATTGCTCCTCTTCTTGTTCTATGCGTTTCCCCCTATTCTGCATTATGTTAACCTTTGTCAGTCCCTCTAAATAATTCTTGTTACTTCCTAACCATATCTCTCTTTCTTTTATTTCCACTCTATTTCTAAACTCCACTTTAATGTATTTCATTACACTACATTTTTATTTTAGTTATTATTGGCACATGATCTGAAATAGTTATTGGATGCATATCAAAACCTTTAATTAAATGCAGATTTTTGTGTGAAATGTAATTTCTGTCTTGTCTAGCCCACTTTTTGTACCTTGGAGAATAATATGTAAATTCACGTCAAACTCCTACTATGGAAGTCACACCTTTAATGCCGAATATTTCATTAATTTCTTCCAAAAATCTACCCTTTTTGTTATATTTTCCTTAATGCCTTCCATACATCCTCAATGATACAAATCAATTTCCAATCCCCATCTATAAGTAATATTCCCTGATGAAAGCTGATTATTTTTCCCAGAATTTTCTTAAACTCCATTATAACAGTTTTAGGTGGAATATAAAGACATGCCAGTGTAATCCTCCCTCCTTGCCAGTAGTCCCTTAGTACTAGAAATCTACCATTATTATCTTTTTTCCTCTTCTATTACTATTGGAGCCCCTCTGCAATTAATATAAGTACTCCCCTTTGCCTTTGTCCCAGATATTCCACTGAATAACCATCAAATTGTTTCTTTATCAAATTCACATGCTCATTTATTTCCAAATGTATCTCCTGTAGCATAGCTATTTGCACTTTACATTTTTAATATAGTTTACTACTCTTTCTTTTTTGCATATGTCTGTGAGACCATTAACATTTAAAGATAATATAGAAAGTGTTGTTGTTATGTTAAGAAGTTATTATTCCCACCTGTTATCTGTAACAGCTTTTTTTAAATGTCTAGTTTCAGCTTTTGTGTTACATGCATAGCCTAATGTTTGGCAGGTTGATCTTTAGTACAATTGTTTCTTGTCATATCCATTTAAACCTATGTCACATCTTACAAAACTTTTTGTTTTAGTGAAAACCCTCAAAATACAAACACCCCTAAAACATATTAGCATAATACTAGCACACAAAACTATGTACACCTTCAAATATTGAAGTTTAAATCTCCTAAGCCCACAGAAGTACCTCACAAAGAGGATTACTGGCCTCAAACAAATGCCCTACACTGACCACTTCAAAAAACTCCAACTTTACTCCATAGCATATCGCCTACTCCGAGGTGATCTCTGCCTAACATATAAAGCTATGTCAAACCCAGAACTGTTGGACATGCTACACCTAAAGAAATCCCAATCCCTCCGAGCTACACGCTCTAGGGACCTAAATATTGTCACCACAATAAACAGGACACACTGGAGGGATAGATTCCTGTCCCAGAGACTTCCTATACTCTGGAACAAGCTACTCATCTATGTCAAGTAAAGTTCTTCATTAGCACTCTTCAAGAAAAATCTTGATGAGTGGAAGGGAAATAGGAAATACACCCCAGGGATCACTTCTGTGTCTCTGCTGGACAGTGGCACAGGAAAATAAATTTCTTGGGTGGCATAAGCTATGGAACCTTGCTGGCTAGGCTTACATAGGCCCTTGGGCCGATAGCCTAGTACCTACCTATAAACTTATGAACCTATGAACAACTGTCCCAGAATGACAGCCATATTCATAAACTTGAATTAACCTATAAGGAAGGTTATCAATGCTAAGATGCATGGTACAGCCTCTGCTTCCTCTTCCAGTAAGTATTGTCTGTTTTTGTCTTACATTTATTCCTCTCCCATATTATAAAATCATTTGAATGCTTTCAAAAACATCTCACAGTCACTGAAAGAAAGAAGCATCCTGTTTTTATTGTCCCTTATCAGACTGCCTTCATAGAGATAACAGAACTAGACACACAGTTACCTCTACACAAGCACACATTTATTTGTTAGAATAATTTTTCTTATTATATTCAGTGTTCTTTTTTATTTTTTTCTTCTCATTAAAACTTGTTACTAGACCAAGCTAAGGGCCTTAATCCAATCATTCCCTATGCAAGAGTAAAAAAAGCATAGCAGTTTTTGTTGTATCATGCCTTTTGTCCATACTTTTCCTCTTTTTTATACATTGCAGTGTCTACATTTCTTAAAACTAAACAAGGAAAAAGAAAGAATTAAAAACAGGGACATCCCTTTTGCACTTGAAAATAACTAAGAAAGCTTTACTTCATAACATGCAGATTATGTCATGCATTATAAAAATACTACTGTTAAGAGCAAATTTTTGTTTTACTTACAGTTAACCCCCCCCCCAAATGTTCTTCCAAACATTAATGACATGAAGTAAGGCATATGTTTTGGAGTCCCCTACAAGTTTTACAAAGTCATAGAAGTCTAATATTTCCAAGATTTCTTTTTCTGTCAAGTTTCGCAAATATAATTTAATGTTTTTCAATCCCACATTTATTTGTCAATTTCTGAGTTGCTGGTTTTCTTGCTGCTGATCTCCATCTCCCAAATCCAGCATTTGCTTCATTTCCACCATATTCCTGGTTCTTCTTGTCAACTCTTGTGCTTTTTTTCTGTCTCTCAAGCATTTTCCTTTGAAATATTTGAAAAGGTTTCTCTGGCACAGTCTCTCTATGGCATCTATTACCAGAAGAATAAGAAGCAGAATTTCCTTCTCTTTGATAGCTCTCTTGTTGTTGGACAAACATTTGTATTTCCTACTTAGCATCTTCTGTGTCAAAAAATATTCTGGCCCTCCCAGAAAAGAACATTCTGAAAATAGCTGAACACAGCAGCTTGAATCTTATGCCTGGTTCTCTACGTTCCCTAATTACCTCTTCTTTCTGATTTACAGTAAGTAATCATTTTCCACAAACATTCAACTGTCTCCCAATTCTAGTACTTTGTCCTTCTGCCACGGTTTTGTCAGAATCATCTCTTTCCGCTGGTAGGATTGCATCTTTACTATTAAAGGTCTAGGTTGCTTTCTCATGGCCTGGTATGGCGCATACTCATGTTGTGACCTTTCAATTAACAGCTGCTGCTGTAGAATACCAATCCAGTTGCTTATTTGTGCTTTCATAAAATTAATACAGTCTGTTCCTTCCAGCTTCTCTAATACAGCAGAAAATCCTAGGTTTCCCTACAAGCTCTGTCTTCTATTCTGTTATCATTTGAAACAGCTCTTCTTGAGCAGTCTCATACTCAGCCAGCCTTTTCTTCATTTTGACTTCTGATTTTTGCAGTTTTATTACCTTCTCTAATTATCTTTTTAAAGCTTCTTCCATTTTTCCAGCCTTTTGTTACTTGAGTTAATATGCTCCTTCAGTGTTTCATTTATTTTAATCAGCTCTGAGTACGTATGACTTATTTTATCCTCTAGGTTACTGGAAGTAATGTCTTGCCCAAAGCTGGAGCTTGCATTGCTTTTTGCTGAACAGCTGAAGAATTCTTCCCAATCAGTGTTTTCTCCTCACCTTTTGTGATTGATTTTCTTTCAGGTTCTCTGAATTTCTTTTTTACTGGCATCCAGGCAGTGTACTTACTAGCTAGTTACTGAAATTTACCCAAAAATACAAGTTCACTGGCTCTCTGTTTGGAGTTTCTGTTTTTACACTGGGAGAGCTGAAAGTAAGCTGTTACTCAGTGTGCAGCTATCTTGGAAGTTCTTTATCGTCACCATCTTCATCTCCCAACATCAGACTCTGTTTTAAGTCCAAGGTACTCCTGATTCTTCTAGTCAACTCTTGTGCTTTCTTCTATCTCTAGTTCCATTTTCCATTGGAACACTGGAAAGGGATTCACTGGCAAAGTCTCCTTTCAGTGTGTATTATCAGAATAATGAGAAGCAGAGTCTCCTTCTGCTTGCAGCCTCACTTTTTGTTGGATAAACTTTATTATTTTCTTCCTTAGTCTGTTCTACATCAAAAAATGTCTTTTATCCTCCAGGAAAACCTACTCTGAAGAAATCTGAATACAGTAGCTTGGATCCCATACCTACCTCTCAACATTCCCTAATTGCCAGAATAAATTTGCTTCTCTTTAGCAAATTGCACAGTGAATAATCATTTTCTACAAACACTCTGTTCTCTAATTTTCTTACTTTTCCCATCTTCCACAGTATTGTCAGGATCAACTCCTTCTGGTGGTATGACTGAATCTCTACTAGAATAAGTCTTGACTGCTCTCTCATGGCCAGGCTTGGTATATACACTTGATTTGTCCTTTCCGTTAACAAATCCTTCTGTGCAACACTAGTCTAATTAATTATTTCTGCTACCATAAAATTAATAAAGTCTTTCCTTCCATTTTCTCTCATACAGAAGAAAATCTTAGGTTTTATTTGCAAGGTTTGTCCTCTAAATCTACTACTTTTTAAACAGCACTTCTTGAGAAGACTCGTACTCAGCCAGCCCTTTCTTCATTTCAACCTCTGATTTTTGCAGTTCTTTCAGTTCATCTGAATAGCTATTTAAAACTTCTATTTTTCCAACCTGCTATTTGAGTTGATATATTCCTTCAATGTTTCATTTATTTTAATCACCTCTAAGAACACTTAATATATTTTTTTTCTCTAAAATTATGGGAATTTATCTCTTGAACCAAAACCTGAAACTTGAATTTCTGTTTGCTGAACAGCTGCAGCATTCTTTCCAGTCAGTGTTTTTTATTCACTTTTTCTGGCTGATTTTCTTTCAGGTTCTCAAAATTTCTTCTTTGCTAGAATCTAGGCAGTTATTAGCCAGCAACTGATTTTTACCTAGACTTACAATTTCACTGGTCATTTTTTTTTTCATTTTCTGTTTTTGCACTGGGGGAGCTGAAATTAAGTTGTTAATCAGTGTGCAGCTATCATGGAAATCTGAGGATCTAGTGTTTGAGTTAGGAGTGTTAGTCATATTATCAAAGAAAGAAAGCATATATCTGGCCATGTGAGTCTGATAGTTAATAGCACAGAGGGACAGGGTGGCAAATGTGTAAACATTTTTACCATATGTATCCATGGCCATGCTATTCTCGTCATTAGGTAAGGAATTAGTGGAAGGAAGCAATTTGGAAATCTTATCTGATTCCACAAAAATAACTGCAGATTTGATGTATGATTTTATGTAAGTATTTATAAGTATCATATACCTTATACAATCTGTCTGGCTTATTAAGAGCAAATGGTTAGGACTCAGGAGGCAGAGAAGCAGACAAAAACAGGCATTTTCTAAAGCTTCTATAATAGGTGTAACAGACAAAAGCTTTGATACATTCATGTGCATAAGGTCATAATATCTTTCTGGGGAATCAGATAACTTTCTGGGGAATCAGATATTTGTTAATATTTCCAGTTAAAGTATTCCATCATTTTATAAATGGTATTACTAAAAAAGATTTTACATGAGGGGAACTGGAAGACATACTGTCATCCACTTTAGACTCATGGTGTACAGGAGAGTGAATTTGGGATGCATAATCTAGATCCACTGATTCTGACTCTTAAGAATGTTTTTTTTTCCAGAAAAGAACTGCCTCTTAATTTTATGAGGAATAGATACAAAGGGAGAAGCAAATTGCAGGCGGCTGCAAAATCACAAGGGATTTAAAAATCCATTAATAGAAATTTCACAACTCCTGTTGAGGATCCCTAGAGGAAGGAGCAGGAGTACCTGTAGAAGAAAAAAATGTGATATGTTGTCTATTTTTCTTAAGAGTTTCCAAGGAAAAAGCAAGAGTATCAGCAGACCACAGATGTACCTCCATTAGCCTCCCTTGGACATTTTCTCAGTTAAGAATTTGAGGGATTCCCCTAGTTTCCTCAGACAGGATCAACCTTGTCTTTTCCATCTTGGCTAAGTGTGCCATCTGGTTTGGACATGCTGAAAGACTGCTTCCAGAGGAGTCCTGACAGTAGAAACAGGTATGACAGTTGGACAGTCTGAGGGCTGATCAAGTGTCTCAATGGAAATGTCTCACTCAGACCTACTAAAAGAAAAAGACTACTCTGATAACTTGGCCTCTTCTGTTAACTTTTTAGTTTTCTTTCTTGGCTGATGAAAGAACATCCAAGGTAGATGACTTAAAGGCCATCCTAGCATGAGCTAAAGCTTGAAGACTTTTAGTTTCAATATCAAATTGTAAAGAATACAGACAACTATGAATACTCTTGGTGTTAAAAACTGGCAGACGAGCACTCTTTATAATTATGTTTGGGGCTTAACTAGAAAAGACACTTAGAATATTTATATTTCCAGGGGATCTGTCAACCACAGTCATATTTCCCCTTCTTAGTTGGCATGAAAAGTACAAATTTTCCTCAGAAAATAAAAGGAAGAGAGGAAGGATTCCCAGCATGGTACTTAGTGGCCCACAATGATTGTGGTTGGAATACACCATAATGCTGACAGACCACGGTGAAGATGAACTCTTCATTCATGGACCGGTGATAAAAAAGTTCTGAGGATTTTCACGCCTGTAAGTTCCTTAACTACCATTATTATACACAGGTCACAGATCAGATGTACATCAGGAAAGGAAGGTGCCTAAGGTTTTGTAGACTGTCAGACATATGATATCCTTGGTAGGATATATCAATAAGTCAACAATATAGCAACAGTGATCTAAGGAAAAACATCAATGGAAAATTATTGTCCCACTCATCCACACTGACTTATGAGGTTATTGCCTTTATGGTGGTTCCAAGCTAGCAACTCTCCACTAGAGTAGATTTCTCCACTACTCAAGCTAATCCCCTCTCATATAATGTACCTGCTTCTTACTGACACTCAGATCCAATTTGCTCCAATAAGTAGAAAAGCTTATACAATTGACCAAGAAAGAAAGAAAGAAAGAAAGAATGTGTTTTGGATTTAGGTTTACTGGGTCTATCTAGAAACAAGAAAGTGGTAATTTGGATGAAAGATGGTAGTAGGGTTTTGAGGAGGGCAGAGTGGGACAATAGGGATCCAGAATTATGATAAGTACATAATTTCCATACCCTGCATTGTTGCCTCTGTCAGCATTGACTTAATGAGGCAGAATCCCCAGTTACTGGGCCTCCTGGATTGCATCATGACAGGCTACCCTTCAGGATAGAAGATCAAAAGGAAGACCTACATCTAGAAATAAGATCCAATTTATTAGGTTTGAAATTATACATTGCTGTTCAGGTTGCTGCAATGTAAAGATATATGAAGGAGTTTTTCTGAAAAGGCCATAGGTGTGGCAATTGGAACTGAAGAATGAGCCTTGGGTTTAGAGGCAAGGTGCTTGTTATTAGCAGAATAAGTGCGAGTAATACAGTCTGACAGCCATCTAGACATTGTTACTTCAGAAACTCTGAAGCTTAACTTAGCTGATGAAAATGAAACAAATACCTGATTATTTTATGGAATTCCTTGATATAGAATCCTCTGGTACAGTGGAGGCAAAATCGGAGCTGTCTGTAGATGTCTAATGTGTGAATTTGAAATTCTGCTTTGCCAGTATAATTTGGAAATAAAACTTGTAAGTGAATACTCTGGGTCACAGCAAATTCAAAAGCAACCTTAGAAACAAAAAAGGGATAAGTCAAAGTGCAATTGTGTAAGTAAAATTAACATACCAGTAGATGTTCTAATAGATAACTGTTGCAGTAGCCCAAGTTGTATTGGCTATATCCTGCCTGGGTTACAATCAGAAGGTCGAAGTGGGTTCAGTCGAACCCACTTCAGTCAAAGTCTGGAGGCAGAATGGCGACAATGTCAAACCCGACATTGTCGAAGTACGAATCTCACCCCCATCTTGAACCATGTTAAAGCCCGTTCCGTGGTTTATGGCGAATCGTATTTTGACAATGTCGGAATTCAACACTCTCAGTTTCACGGAAGTGGGTTGATGATCCCATCATTCGATGGGGTCAGGTTCGACCTTCTGATGGCAAACCATCCTGCCTAACATATGACTACCAGCCAGCCAGCCAGTTTCCAAACCTTCAGGGCACCTTTCATGTGCCCTATATAATGAATGGCTGGAGAGAGGGACACAAAAGCAGCAGGGTTTCATATCGAGTCATGGAAGTTAATTTCAGCAAACGGAAAAATGAAAACTGTTTACTGAAACTATCTTCAACAAACAACTCAACAATTTTCTTTTTGCAAGACGGCAAGGACACCCCCCCCAACACACACTTTCACACTTACATATACCAAATTCAAGATCATACAGCAGTGGAGAAAAAAAAAACTCTACTGTCAACGAAAATAATTTCAGCGAACAACATTTGCTCTTTTTTGCATTCACTGTAATTACCTTCAATGTATGCTCATGACATGCTCCCAAGCAGCAGTTAGGGCACAAGAAGAGCCC